>NW_026943818.1:29780210-29815210 GCF_035594765.1 Anolis carolinensis
AGGAGAAAGGGAAGGAAGAAGAGAAAGGAATAGGCTTCGTTACCTGGGAAATTTCCAATAATGATGCTGAAATGTGCCACTCAAAGGGGGGTCTTCTTTACCTGCCGGGCGAGGGTCCGGACGAGGGGCTCCACCAGCGCGGGGGGGATGGGGTTGCGGTTGACCAGGGAGGCCCCCAGCACCTGGCCCAGCACCTGCAATAATAATACTCAAAAATAATAATGGATAATAATAATAATAATAATAATAATAATGGTGGTGGGATAATATTAATAATAAATAATAATACGTTTATTTATATCCCGCCTCCGTCTCCCCTGAAGGGGACTCAGGGCGGCTCACAGCAAAATCAAATACAAAGCAATGATAAAATACGAAATAATAATAATAATAATAATAATAATAATAATAATGGATAATAATAATAATAATAATAATAATAATATTAATACTCAATTATATTAATGGATAATAATAATGGATAATAATAATAATAATGATGGTGGGATAATAATAATAATACTCAACAATAATAATGGATAATAATAATACTCAATAATAATAATGGATAATAATAATAATGATAATAATGACAGTGGGATAATAATAATAATACTCAATAATAATAATGGATAATAATAATACTCAATAATAATAATACTCAATAATAATAATGGATAATAATAATAATGGATAATAATAATAATAATAATAATATTAATACTCAATAATAATAATGGATAATAATGGATAATAATAATAATGATAATAATGACAGTGGGATAATAATAATAATAATGGATAATAATAATGGATAATAATAATAATACTCAATAATAATAATGGATAATAATAATGGATAATAATAACAGTGGGATAATAATAATAATAATAATCAATAATAATAATGGATAATAATAATAATACTCAATAATAATAATGGATAATAATAATAATACTCAATAATAATAATACTCAATAATAATAATGGATAATAATAATAATGGATAATAATAATAATAATAATAATATTAATACTCAATAATAATAATGGATAATAATGGATAATAATAATAATGATAATAATGACAGTGGGATAATAATAATAATAATGGATAATAATAATGGATAATAATAATAATACTCAATAATAATAATGGATAATAATAATGGATAATAATAACAGTGGGATAATAATAATAATAATAATCAATAATAATAATGGATAATAATAATAATACTCAATAATAATAATGGATAATAATAATAATACTCAATAATAATAATGGATAATAATAATAATGATAATAATGACGGCGGGATAATAATAATAATAATAATACTCAATAATAATGGATAATAATGGATAATGATAATAATGATAATAATGACAGTGGGATAATAATAATAATAATGGATAATAATAATGGATAATAATAATAATACTCAATAATAATAATGGATAATAATAATGGATAATAATAACAGTGGGATAATAATAATAATAATCAATAATAATAATGGATAATAATAATAATACTCAATAATAATAATGGATAATAATAATAATACTCAATAATAATAATGGATAATAATAACGGTGGGATAATAATAATAATAATAATACTCAATAATAATAATGGATAATAATGGATAATGATAATAATGATAATAATGACAGTGGGATAATAATAATAATAATGGATAATAATAATGGATAATAATAATAATACTCAATAATAATAATGGATAATAATAACGGTGGGATAATAATAATAATAATAATAATAATGGCATAACAATGATGATGATGATGATGGTAGTGTTTGTGAGTGCACCTGAGTGACGAGGCAGGGGTCCTGTCGGGGGGTCCGGTACTGGTGGGCGAAGAGGAGGAGGTCCTGGTGGACGTGGGCCTGGGTCTCGGGGCCCGGGAGGAGGAGGCTCAGCACCGGGCGCAAGGCCTCCAGCGAGGAGACACGGACCTGCCATCGAGAGAGAGAGAGAGAGAGAGGGATAGATAGATGGGAGAGAGCCCGGGTGGTGGGGCTGCGGCGGAGGAGGCGTAGGCGGTGCTCACCGGGGGGTCTGCGTGGGGCATCCATGACCGGGCCAGGCAGTCGTAGAGCGGGAGGAGGAGGGCCGAGAAGCGCCGGGCGGGGACGCGGGGGCCGGGGGCGCGATCCCACTTGCGCAGGTACAGACGGATGGCGCGGCACATCTGGGACAGGGCTGCGGGGGGGGGGGGGGGGGAGAGAGAGGGGGGGGCGAGAGGGGGTCACGCGAGGGAGGGAGACCCCGGACCCCCAAACGCCTTTGAGAACCAGACGGCATATTACAGTAGAGTCTCACTTATCCAACATGTATATTGTAAGACAATTTACGTCTGATAGTATTATATATATATATAAGGGGGCTGGACTGGATGGCCTTTGGGGTCCCTTCCAACTCAAGGGGTCTAATAATAATAATAATAATAATAATAATAATAATAATAATAATAATATTATAATAATAATAATGCTATCTTCCTTGATGGCAGAAGGGAGCTGGACTGGATGGCCTTTGGGGTCCCTTCCAACTCAAGGGGTCTAATAATAATAATAATAATATTACAGTAGAGTCTCACTTATCCAACATGTATATTGTAAGACAATTTACGTCTGATAGGATTATATATATATATATATATATATATAAGGGGGATGGACTGGATGGCCTTTGGGGTCCCTTCCAACTCAAGGGGTCTAATAATAATAATAATAATAATAATAATAATAATAATAATAATATTATAATAATAATAATGCTATCTTCCTTGATGGCAGAAGGGAGCTGGACTGGATGGCCTTTGGGGTCCCTTCCAACTCAAGGAGTCTAATAATAATAATAATAATAATAATAATAATAATAATAATAATAATAATAATATTATAATAATGCTATCTTCCTTGATGGCAGAAGGGAGCTGGACTGGATGGCCTTTGGGGTCCCTTCCAACTCAAGGGGTCTAATAATAATAATAATAATAATAATAATAATAATAATAATAATATAATAGTAATGCTATCTTCCTTGATGGCAGAAGGGAGCTGGACTGGATGGCCTTTGTGGTCCCTTCCAACTCAAGGGGTCTAATAATAATAATAATAATAATAATAATAATAATAATATAATAGTAATGCTATCTTCCTTGATGGCAGAAGGGGGCTGGACTGGATGGCCTTTGGGGTCCCTTCCAACTCAAGGGGTCTAATAATAATAATAATAATAATAATAATAATATAATAGTAATGCTATCTTCCTTGATGGCAGAAGGGGGCTGGACTGGATGGCCTTTGGGGTCCCTTCCAACTCAAGGGGTCTAATAATAATAATAATAATAATAATAATAATATAATAGTAATGCTATCTTCCTTGATGGCAGAAGGGGGCTGGACTGGATGGCCTTTGGGGTCCCTTCCAACTCAAGGGGTCTAATAATAATAATAATAATAATAATAATAATATAATAGTAATGCTATCTTCCTTGATGGCAGAAGGGGGCTGGACTGGATGGCCTTTGGGGTCCCTTCCAACTCAAGGGGTCTAATAATAATAATAATAATAATAATAATAATATAATAGTAATGCTATCTTCCTTGATGGCAGAAGGGAGCTGGACTGGATGGCCTTTGGGGTCCCTTCAAACTCAAGGGGTCTAATAATAATAATAATAATATTACAGTAGAGTCTCACTTATCCAACATGTATATTGTAAGACAATTTACGTCTGATAGTATTATATATATATATAAGGGGGCTGGATTGGATGGCCTTTGGGGTCCCTTCCAACTCAAGGGGTCTAATAATAATAATAATAATAATAATAATAATAGTAATAATAATAATAATAATATTATAATAATAATGCTATCTTCCTTGATGGCAGAAGGGAGCTGGACTGGATGGCCTTTGGGGTCCCTTCCAACTCAAGGGGTCTAATAATAATAATAATAATAATAATAATAATAATAAAATCCAGCATGTCTATCTTGTTTGCTGTGTCATAATAAAATAATAATAATAATAATAATAATAATAATAATAATAATAATAATAATGCTATCTTCCTTGATGGCAGAAGGGAGCTGGACTGGATGGCCTTTGGGGTCCCTTCCAACTCAAGGAGCCTAATAATAATCTATATATATAAAAGAGTGATGGCGTCACGGCGACCCACAAAACAACAAAACTACAGGCCCCCCAACCTCGAAATTTGACAACACAACCCATCATCCATGCCTCCAGGTTGATACAACAAAAAGAAAAGAAAAATAAAGTCCTAATTAGAGAGAGAGAAGAATAATTGCTTTTATCCAATTGTTGCCAGTTAAAAGGCTAAGCTCCTCCAACTTGGTCTCCTAGCAACCCAATAAAAAAATAATTAAAAACACTAAAAAAATTGATACAATAAAATACTATAATGACAGAAAATAACTAAAAATAATACAAGAAAATAATAAAATGTAATAAATAAAAATATAACTTACAATAAAATTAATAAAAAATGCAAATAAAGTCAAATAAAAATTACACAACAATTTTTAGCCAATACAACCACCACTTTGCCACAGCAACGCGTGGCCGGGCACAGCTAGTAATAATATAAAGGTGTATTAGTAAATATATATTTATATTATTATATACATTATAATATAAATGTATATTACTAGATATATATTTACATTATAATATGTATAATAATACATAGTATTATATACATCTATATATATAAAAGAGTGATGGCATCACGGCAGCGGACAAAACAACAAAAGTAAACACCCCACAACCTCGAAAATTGACAGCACAACCCCTCATCCATGCCTCTAGGTTGATACAACAAAAAGAAAAGAAAAATAAAGTCCTAATTAGAGGGAGAGGAATAATTGTTTTTATCCAATTGCTGCCAGTTACAAGGCTAAGCTCCACTCACTTGGTCTCCTAGCAACCCACTCAGCCAAGTGTTAATAAAATAATGATAAAAAAATAAATACAAATAATACAATAAAAAATTATAAAAAACACTAAAATAATTAATACAATAAAATACTATAAAAATGACTACAAATAATACAACAAAATAATAAAATATAAAAAATAAAAAATATAAGTGACAATAAAATTAATTTAAAAAAATACAAATAACGTCAAATAAAAATTCCACAACAAGTTTTAACCGATACCACCACCACTTTGCCACAGCAACGCGTGGCCGGGCACAGCTAGTCTATATATATAAAAGAGTGATGGCATCACGGCAGCGGACAAAACAACAAAAGTAAACACCCCACAACCTCGAAAATTGACAGCACAACCCCTCATCCATGCCTCTAGGTTGATACAACAAAAAGAAAAGAAAAATAAAGTCCTAATTAGAGGGAGAGGAATAATTGCTTTTATCCAATTGCTGCCAGTTAGAAGGCTAAGCTCCACTCACTTGGTCTCCTAGCAACCCACTCAGCCCAGGGGACCCTTGACCTTAACTACCACTAATTCCTCAATACTTTATTTCCCATACCACCAGACTTCGCCACAGCAACGCGTGGCCGGGCACAGCTAGTTGTACTATAAATGTATACTGTAGAGACTCACTTATCCAACATAAACGGGCCGGCAGTGAGCCTTTACTGTCATTATTCTGCAAATAGGCCCATAACCTCCTTTGCGGTTTCGGCATTCCTTACAAGTTCAAACGCTCGTTCTGATAACGAATTGGCTACGATAGATCTCACCAGGCGGTCATTCTGCTGCCAAGACTCAACGGGGCGGAGTGACCCACCTTGGCAGAGGGCCTGGCGCCTCCGGACGCCCTCCATCCCGCGAGTGACCGTCTGCAGCGTGGTCAGCGTGATGCCCATGAAGGGGATGCAGAGCAGCGCTGAGGAGGAGGAGGAGGAGAGACACGGAGATCAACGGAGACGGATGGGTGGGTGGGTGGATGGACACACAGCCCTCGGACCGTCCCGACTGACCGTTGGAGGCGGCCACGCTGCCCAGGGCGCGCAGGGTGAACTCCTCGGGCTGGACGAAGGGCCGCAGGTGGCGCTGCAGCTCGCGCATCACCGGGAGGAAGTGCTGCCGGGAGAGACGCACCAGCGCCACGCTCGCCCACGCCTCCAGCCGGCGCTCCCGGTCCGGGTCCGGATCCCCCTCCGCCTCCTGCAAGGAGAACGTGGACACCGTTCCCCTGAGCATGCGCAAAGGGCCCGCCTTCCTTCCCCAGGTCCCCCTGAGCATGTGCAAAGGGTCAGCAAGGCCAAGAGGGGGCTGCATTGGAATAATAATAATAATTTTTAAAAAAAAGAATCAGTACAAGAAAACCGCACTACAAACTAGAGCTGACAGCTGGCACAGCTGGCTCACGAATGGGACCCTGAAGAAGGAGACAGGTCCCTCTGAGCATGTGCAAAGGGTCAGCAAGGCCAAGACGGGGATGCATTGGAATAATAATAATAATTTTTAAAAAAAGAATCAGTACAAGAAAACCGCACTACAAACTAGAGCTGACAGCTGGCAGAGCTGACTCACGAATGGGACCCTGAAGAAGGAGACAGGTCCCTCTGAGCATGTGCAAAGGGTCAGCAAGGCCAAGAGGGGGATGCATTGGAATAATAATAATAATTTTAAAAAAAAAGAATCAGTACAAGAAAACCGCACTACAAACTAGAGCTGACAGCTGGCACAGCTGGCTCATGAATGGGACCCTGAAGAAGGAGACAGGTCCCTCTGAGCATGTGCAAAGGGTCAGCAAGGCCAAGAGGGGGCTGCATTGGAATAATAATAATAATTTTTTAAAAAAGAATCAGTACAAGAAAACCGCACTACAAACTAGAGCTGACAGCTGGCACAGCTGGCTCACGAATGGGACCCTGAAGAAGGAGACAGATCCCTCTGAGCATGTGCAAAGGGTCAGCAAGGCCAAGACGGGGATGCATTGGAATAATAATAATAATTTTAAAAAAAAGAATCAGTACAAGAAAACCGCACTACAAACTAGAGCTGACATCTGGCACAACAAAACATGGCATGGAAAGTTCCTTGACAAAACTGAAGGAAAAGCTGATGATGATGATAATAATAATAATAATAATAATAAACAAAAAACCAGTACAAGAAAACCGCACTACAAACTAGAGCTGACAGCTGGCACAGCTGGCTCACGAATGGGACCCTGAAGAAGGAGACAGGTCCCTCTGAGCATGTGCAAAGGGTCAGCAAGGCCAAGAGGGGGATGCATTGGAATAATAATAATAATTTTTAAAAAAAGAATCAGTACAAGAAAACCGCACTACAAACTAGAGCTGACAGCTGGCACAGCTGGCTCACGAATGGGACCCTGAAGAAGGAGACAGGTCCCTCTGAGCATGTGCAAAGGGTCAGCAAGGCCAAGAGGGGGATGCATTGGAATAATAATAATAATTTTTTTAAAAAAGAATCAGTACAAGAAAACCGCACTACAAACTAGAGCTGACAGCTGGCACAGCTGGCTCACGAATGGGACCCAGAAGAAGGAGACAGGTCCCTCTGAGCATGTGCAAAGGGTCAGCAAGGCCAAGAGGGGGCTGCACTGGAATAATAATAATAATAATAATAATAATAATAATAAACAAAAAACCAGTACAAGAAAACCGCACTACAAACTAGAGCTGACAGCTGGCACAGCTGGCTCACGAATGGGACCCTGAAGAAGGAGACAGGTCCCTCTGAGCATGTGCAAAGGGTCAGCAAGGCCAAGAGGGGGCTGCATTGGAATAATAATAATAATTTTAAAAAAAAGAATCAGTACAAGAAAACCGCACTACAAACTAGAGCTGACAGCTGGCACAGCTGGCTCACGAATGGGACCCTGAAGAAGGAGACAGATCCCTCTGAGCATGTGCAAAGGGTCAGCAAGGCCAAGAGGGGGATGCATTGGAATAATAATAATAATTTTTAAAAAAAGAATCAGTACAAGAAAACCGCACTACAAACTAGAGCTGACAGCTGGCAGAGCTGGCTCACGAATGGGACCCTGAAGAAGGAGACAGGTCCCTCTGAGCATGTGCAAAGGGTCAGCAAGGCCAAGAGGGGGCTGCATTGGAATAATAATAATAATTTAAAAAAAAAGAATCAGTGCAAGAAAACCGCACTACAAACTAGAGCTGACAGCTGGCACAACTGGCTCACGAATGGGACCCTGAAGAAGGAGACAGATCCCTCTGAGCATGTGCAAAGGGTCAGCAAGGCCAAGAGGGGGATGCATTGGAATAATAATAATAATTTTTAAAAAAAGAATCAGTACAAGAAAACCGCACTACAAACTAGAGCTGACAGCTGGCAGAGCTGGCTCACGAATGGGACCCTGAAGAAGGAGACAGGTCCCTCTGAGCATGTGCAAAGGGTCAGCAAGGCCAAGAGGGGGCTGCATTGGAATAATAATAATAATTTAAAAAAAAAGAATCAGTGCAAGAAAACCGCACTACAAACTAGAGCTGACAGCTGGCACAACTGGCTCACGAATGGGACCCTGAAGAAGGAGACAGATCCCTCTGAGCATGTGCAAAGGGTCAGCAAGGCCAAGAGGGGGATGCATTGGAATAATAATAATAATTTTTTAAAAAAAGAATCAGTACAAGAAAACCGCACTACAAACTAGAGCTGACAGCTGGCACAGCTGGCTCACGAATGGGACCCAGAAGAAGGAGACAGGTCCCTCTGAGCATGTGCAAAGGGTCAGCAAGGCCAAGAGGGGGCTGCACTGGAATAATAATAATAATAATAATAATAATAATAATAAACAAAAAACCAGTACAAGAAAACCGCACTACAAACTAGAGCTGACAGCTGGCACAGCTGGCTCACGAATGGGACCCTGAAGAAGGAGACAGGTCCCTCTGAGCATGTGCAAAGGGTCAGCAAGGCCAAGAGGGGGCTGCATTGGAATAATAATAATAATTTTAAAAAAAAGAATCAGTACAAGAAAACCGCACTACAAACTAGAGCTGACAGCTGGCACAGCTGGCTCACGAATGGGACCCTGAAGAAGGAGACAGGTCCCTCTGAGCATGTGCAAAGGGTCAGCAAGGCCAAGAGGGGGCTGCATTGGAATAATAATAATAATTTTTAAAAAAAGAATCAGTACAAGAAAACCGCACTACAAACTAGAGCTGACAGCTGGCAGAGCTGGCTCACGAATGGGACCCTGAAGAAGGAGACAGGTCCCTCTGAGCATGTGCAAAGGGTCAGCAAGGCCAAGAGGGGGCTGCATTGGAATAATAATAATAATTTAAAAAAAAAGAATCAGTGCAAGAAAACCGCACTACAAACTAGAGCTGACAGCTGGCACAACTGGCTCACGAATGGGACCCTGAAGAAGGAGACAGATCCCTCTGAGCATGTGCAAAGGGTCAGCAAGGCCAAGACGGGGATGCATTGGAATAATAATAATAATTTTTTAAAAAAGAATCAGTACAAGAAAACCGCACTACAAACTAGAGCTGACAGCTGACACAGCTGGCTCATGAATGGGACCCTGAAGAAGGAGACAGATCCCTCTGAGCATGTGCAAAGGGTCAGCAAGGCCAAGAGGGGGATGCATTGGAATAATAATAATAATTTTTTAAAAAAAGAATCAGTACAAGAAAACCGCACTACAAACTAGAGTTGACATCTGGCACAACAAAACATGGCATGGAAAGTTCCTTGACAAAATTGAAGGAAAAGCTGATAATAATAATAATAATAATAATAATAATAATAATAATAATAATAAACAAAAAACCAGTACAAGAAAACCGCACTACAAACTAGAGCTGACAGCTGGCAGAGCTGGCTCACGAATGGGACCCTGAAGAAGGAGACAGGTCCCTCTGAGCATGTGCAAAGGGTCAGCAAGGCCAAGAGGGGGCTGCTTTGGAATAATAATAATAATTTTTTTAAAAAAAGAATCAGTACAAGAAAACCGCACTACAAACTAGAGCTGACATCTGGCACAACAAAACATGGCATGGAAAGTTCCTTGACAAAATTGAAGGAAAAGCTGATGATAATAATAATAATAATAATAATAATAATAATAATAATACTAATAATAATAAACAAAGAATCAGTACAAGAAAACCGCACTACAAACTAGAGCTGACAGCTGGCACAGCTGGCTCACGAATGGGACCCTGAAGAAGGAGACAGATCCCTCTGAGCATGTGCAAAGGGTCAGCAAGGCCAAGACGGGGATGCATTGGAATAATAATAATAATTTTTTAAAAAAAGAATCAGTACAAGAAAACCGCACTACAAACTAGAGTTGACATCTGGCACAACAAAACATGGCATGGAAAGTTCCTTGACAAAATTGAAGGAAAAGCTGATAATAATAATAATAATAATAATAATAATAATAATAATAAACAAAAAACCAGTACAAGAAAACCGCACTACAAACTAGAGCTGACAGCTGGCACAGTTGGCTCACGAATGGGACCCTGAAGAAGGAGACAGGTCCCTCTGAGCATGTGCAAAGGGTCAGCAAGGCCAAGAGGGGGATGCATTGGAATAATAATAATAATTTTTAAAAAAAGAATCAGTACAAGAAAACCGCACTACAAACTAGAGCTGACAGCTGGCAGAGCTGACTCACGAATGGGACCCTGAAGAAGGAGACAGGTCCCTCTGAGCATGTGCAAAGGGTCAGCAAGGCCAAGAGGGGGATGCATTGGAATAATAATAATAATTTTTTAAAAAAGAATCAGTACAAGAAAACCGCACTACAAACTAGAGCTGACAGCTGGCAGAGCTGGCTCACAAATGGGACCCTGAAGAAGGAGACAGGTCCCTCTGAGCATGTGCAAAGGGTCAGCAAGGCCAAGAGGGGGCTGCATTGGAATAATAATAATAATTTAAAAAAAAAGAATCAGTACAAGAAAACCGCACTACAAACTAGAGCTGACAGCTGGCAGAGCTGGCTCACGAATGGGACCCTGAAGAAGGAGACAGGTCCCTCTGAGCATGTGCAAAGGGTCAGCAAGGCCAAGAGGGGGCTGCTTTGGAATAATAATAATAATAATAATAATAATAATAATAATAAACAAAAAACCAGTACAAGAAAACCGCACTACAAACTAGAGCTGACAGCTGGCACAGCTGGCTCACGAATGGGACCCTGAAGAAGGAGACAGGTCCCTCTGAGCATGTGCAAAGGGTCAGCAAGGCCAAGAGGGGGCTGCTTTGGAATAATAATAATAATAATAATAATAATAAACAAAAAACCAGTACAAGAAAACCGCACTACAAACTAGAGCTGACAGCTGGCACAGCTGGCTCACGAATGGGACCCTGAAGAAGGAGACAGATCCCTCTGAGCATGTGCAAAGGGTCAGCAAGGCCAAGACGGGGATGCATTGGAATAATAATAATAATAATATTTTTAAAAAAGAATCAGTACAAGAAAACCGCACTACAAACTAGAGTTGACATCTGGCACAACAAAACATGGCATGGAAAGTTCCTTGACAAAATTGAAGGAAAAGCTGATAATAATAATAATAATAATAATAATAGCACAGCAGACAAAAAACCAGTACAAGAAAACCGCACTACAAACTAGAGCTGACAGCTGGCACAACAAAACATGGCATGGAAAGTTCCTTGACAAAATTGAAGGAAAAGCTGATAAGGAGAAGACCTGGCTCTGGCTCACAAATGGGACCCTGAAGAAGGAGACAGGTCCCTCTAAGCATGTGCAAAGTGCCAACGTACCTGTCCGTCGTCCCCGCAAGGGCAGGCGGGCTCCAGGCTCAGGCCGAGGTCCGTCAGGGCTTGAAGGCAGCAGATAGCGGCAGACGTCTGCAAAGAGAAGAGGAAGAAGTCACCACTTATGCCATCCATCTCCACACTATTCTTCTAGAATCACATTGGCCTTTTCTGCTGCTGCATGGCACTCTTGACTCACGTCCTTCTCTTGGTCTACTACTAAGACTCTCCAGTCCCTTTCATACAATACACATATATTTATTATATTTATAATTATTATTGACACAAAACATAGTATGATACAGCAGACGAGATCTATATGCTGGATTTCGTTTATTATTATTATTATTATTATTATTATTATTTGATGAGATGAGCCTTTGGTTATTTTAAATTGATGTTACTTCTTCCAATTTTCACATTCTGTCCTCCAAGTCTTGTTTTACAATATAATATATTAAACATATAAGCGTTTAAAATTTTCGTTCAAAAAGCATTTCTAAAGTCAATGTGACCAGGGTTTTTTTTTTAAATTTTATGTCTTTCTGTTATCAGCCCTAGGCTATTTATTCTTTCAAACAAAAATAACCAAAGGCTCATCTCATCAAATAATAATAATAATAATAATGATAAACGAAATCCAGCATATAAATCTCGTCTGCTGTATCATACTATGTTTTTGTGTCAATAATAATAATGTATTTATATATATACTAGCTGTGCCCGGCCACGCGTTGCTGTGGCAAAGTGGTGGTGGTATCGGTTAAAAATTGTTGTGTAATTTTTATTTGACGTTATTTGCAATTTTTTTAATTAATTTTATTGTAAGTTATATTTTTATTTATTATATTTTATTATTTCCTTGTATTATTTTTAGTTATTTTCTGTTATTATAGTATTTTATTGTTTTAATTTTTAGTGTTTTTTTATTATTTTTTATTGGGTTGCTAGGAGACCAAGTGGGAGGAGCTTAGCCTTCTAACTGGCAGCAATTGGATAAAAGCAATTATTCCTCTCTCTCTAATTAGGACTTTATTTTTCTTTTCTTTTTGTTGTATCAACCTAGAGGCGTGGATGATGGGTTGTGTTGTCAAATTTCGAGGTTGGGGGGCCTGTAGTTTTGTTGTTTTGTGCGTCGCCATGATGCCATCACTCTTTTATATATATAGATATTTATTATATTCATAAAATTTCATTACCCTTTTTTATATATAGACGAAATTTCATTACCCTTCTATCTATATATATAAAAGGGTAATGGTGTTTCGGCCTCGGACAAAACAACAAAACTACACATCCCAGAAACACCAAACTTGGCAGCATAACCCCTCATCCAGGCCTCTACGTTCATACAACAAAAATAAAATAAAAATAAAGTCCTAATTAGAGGGACTTGTTATCCTAATTAGAGGATAATTGTTTTTATCCAACTGCTGCCACTTAGAAGGCTAAGCTCCGCCCACTTGGCCTCCTAGCAACCCACTCAGCCCAGGGAACAGGTAGAGTTAGGCCTCACTTAGGCCTCTTCCACACTGCCTATAAAATACAGATTATCTGATTTTAACTGGATTATATGGTAGTGTAGACTCAAGGTCCTTTCACACAACTATATAACCCATTTGGAATCTGCTTTGAACTGGATTATCTTGAGTCCACACTGCCATATCATCCACTTCAGTGTGGATTTTATACAGGTGTAGAAGGGGCCTCATATAATCCACTTCTAAGCAGATCACATAAGGTTATAAATATAATATGAAATAATTGCTGTGGTAGAATAATACAGAACAATATAATCTTCTAAAACCAGGACGGTAAATAAATAAAGAGCAACACTCTGAAAACAGGGGAATTGGGGATTCCAGAAAGGAAACAATTAGGGCCAGCTAACACCTCCCAACGAGGCCATTACATGCTAATCAAGGTGCCTAATTGCAGCATTCATACCGGCCACGCCGAGACTGTTAATTGCTACTCAAACTAACCGACCAAGGATTCCGCAAGGTAGAAAGCGGCCAGGCTTTGAGGCTGCAAGGCTATTCACTGCTATTCAACCTGGCCAACAAAGGATTCCCATACACCACAGCAACGCATGGCTGGGCACAGCTAATATTACTATATTGAGCTATACCACTATACTGTAATATTACATGTAATACGTATATAACATATAATTAATATTATTATATGGTATTATTATTAGTATTATATTGTATGACATGATAATATTATTATCAATATCATATGTATATACAATATATTATATTATTAGCATAGCACAATATTCGCATTATACATTACTATATTGAACTATACCACTATACTGTAATATTACATGTAATATGTATATAACATATAATTAATATTATTATATGGTATTATTATTAGTATTATATTGTATAACATGATAATATTATTATCAATATCATATGTATATACAATATATTATATTATTAGCATAGCACAATATTCGCATTATACATTACTATATTGAACTATACCACTATACTGTAATATTACATGTAATACGTATATAACATATAATTAATATTATTATATGGTATTATTATTAGTATTATATTGTATGACATGATAATATTATTATCAATATCATATGTATATACAATATATTATATTATTAGCATAGCACAATATTCGCATTATACATTACTATATTGAGCTATACCACTATACTGTAATATTATATGTAATACGTATATAACATATAATTAATATTATTATATGGTATTATTATTAGTATTATATTGTATAACATGATAATATTATTATTATTGGTGCTCATCTCCATTTCTAAGCCAAAGAGCCGGCGTTGTCCATAGACACCTCCAAGGTCATGTGGCCACTGGCATGACTGCATGGAGCGCCGTTACCTTCCCTCCAGAGCAGTACCTATTGATCTACCCACACTCTGGGGGTTGGTGCTCATCTCCATTTCTAAGCCAAAGAGCCGGCGTTGTCCGTAGACACCTCCAAGGTCATGTGGCCATAGGCATGAGTGCATGGAGCGCCGTTACCTTCCCGCTGGAGCAGTACCTATTTATCTACCCACACTCTGGGGGTTGGTGCTCATCTCCATGTCTAAGCCGAAGAGCCGGCGTTGTCCGTAGACACCTCCAAGGTCATGTGGCCACTGGCATGACTAGCTGGAGTGCCATAACCGCCCCACCGGAGCAGTACCTATTTATCTACCCACACTCTGGGACCTGGTGCTCCTCTCCATGTCTAAGCCGAAGAGCCGGCGTTGTCCGTAGACACCTCCAAGGTCATGACTGCATGGAGCACCGTTATCTTCCCGCCGGAGCAGTACCTATTGATCTACTCACACTCTGGGGGTTGGTGCTCCTCTCCATTTCTAAGCCAAAGAGCCGGCGTTGTCCGTAGACACCTCCAAGGTCATGTGGCCACTGGCATGACTAGCTGGAGTGCCATAACCGCCCCACCGGAGCAGTACCTATTGATCTACCCACACTCTGGGACCTGGTGCTCCTCTCCATGTCTAAGCCAAAGAGCTGGCGTTGTCCATAGACACCTCCAAGGTCATGTGGCCACTGGCATGACTGCATGGAGCGCCGTTACCTTCCCACCGGAGCGGTACCTATTGATCTACTCACACTCTGGGGGTTGGTGCTCATCTCCATGTCTAAGCCCAAGAGCTGGCGTTGTCCGTAGACACCTCCAAGGTCATGTGGCCACTGGCATGACTAGCTGGAGTGCCATAACCGCCCCACCGGAGCAGTACCTATTTATCTACCCACACTCTGGGACCTGGTGCTCCTCTCCATGTCTAAGCCGAAGAGCCGGCGTTGTCCGTAGACACCTCCAAGGTCATGACTGCATGGAGCACCGTTATCTTCCCGCCGGAGCAGTACCTATTGATCTACTCACACTCTGGGGGTTGGTGCTCCTCTCCATTTCTAAGCCAAAGAGCCGGCGTTGTCCGTAGACACCTCCAAGGTCATGTGGCCACTGGCATGACTAGCTGGAGTGCCATAACCGCCCCACCGGAGCAGTACCTATTGATCTACCCACACTCTGGGACCTGGTGCTCCTCTCCATGTCTAAGCCAAAGAGCTGGCGTTGTCCATAGACACCTCCAAGGTCATGTGGCCACTGGCATGACTGCATGGAGCGCCGTTACCTTCCCACCGGAGCGGTACCTATTGATCTACTCACACTCTGGGGGTTGGTGCTCATCTCCATGTCTAAGCCCAAGAGCTGGCGTTGTCCGTAGACACCTCCAAGGTCATGTGGCCACTGGCATGACTAGCTGGAGTGCCATAACCGCCCCACCGGAGCAGTACCTATTTATCTACCCACACTCTGGGGGTTGGTGCTCATCTCCATGTCTAAGCCAAAGAGCCGGCGTTGTCCATAGACACCTCCAAGGTCATGTGGCCACTGGCATGACTGCATGGAGCACCGTTACCTTCCCACCGGAGCAGTACCTATTGATCTACCCACACTCTGGGACCTGGTGCTCCTCTCCATTTCTAAGCCAAAGAGCCGGCGTTGTCCGTAGACACCTCCAAGGTCATGACTGCATGGAGCACCGTTATCTTCCCGCTGGAGCAGTACCTATTGATCTACCCACACTCTGGGACCTGGTGCTCCTCTCCATTTCTAAGCCAAAGAGCCGGCGTTGTCCGTAGACACCTCCAAGGTCATGACTGCATGGAGCACCGTTATCTTCCCTCCGGAGCAGTACCTATTGATCTACTCACACTCTGGGGGTTGGTGCTCCTCTCCATTTCTAAGCCAAAGAGCCGGCGTTGTCCATAGACACCTCCAAGGTCATGTGGCCACTGGCATGACTGCATGGAGTGCCATAACCGCCCCACCGGAGCAGTACCTATTGATCTACCCACACTCTGGAGCGCCGTTAATATAATATATTTATTATATTCATGATGTTTGTTATGATGCGCACGTACCTTCCCCGGTTGGGGCGGAAGAGGGGGATCCGGCGCCCTCGGCACCCCGTATCCGTCCGTTTCCTCCTCTTCTTCGTGGACACGACAGACCGAGAACAGAGAGAGGGAGAGAGACCGATATGAGAGTCTGGCCCAAAGGGAGACACCCCTCGATCCCTCCCGGCAGATGGGCTCACCGACCTGCACTGGACGCCATGTCTGGGTGGAGCTCCTCTGCGGACGGAACCCCGGCAGTCGGGCCGGACGGGCTCTGTGTGACTTCACAACGTGGAAGGAACGAAGGAAGGAAGGAGAAGAAAGAGAGCCACCCGCTTCCGTCCACACTGATAACATGGATTTATTTCCGTGCAAGAGCAGCCACACAGCAGACCCCCCCTGGGACCACAGTCTCAGAGTCAATGTGTTGTCAACATTGACAGAGGTTGTGAGAAATAATAATAATAATAATAATAATAATAATAATGGGGTTGTTGTATGTATTCTGGGCTGCCTGGCCATGTCCCAGAAGCATTCTCTCCTGACGTTTCGCCCACATCTAGGGCAGGCATCCTCAGAGGTTGTGAGATATAATAATAATAATAATAATAATAATAATAATAATAATAATAATAATAATGGGGTTGTTGTATGTATTCTGGGCTGCCTGGCCATGTCCCAGAAGCATTCTCTCCTGACGTTTCGCCCACATCTAGGCCAGGCATCCTCAGAGGTTGTGAGAAATAATAATAATAATAATAATAATAATAATAATAATAATAATGGGGTTGTTGTATGTATTCTGGGCTGCCTGGCCCTGTCCCAGAAGCATTCTCTCCTGACGTTTCGCCCACATCTAGGCCAGGCATCCTCAGAGGTTGTGAGAAATAATAATAATAATAATAATAATAATAATAATAATAATAATAATGGGGTTGTTGTATGTATTCTGGGCTGTCTGGCCATGTCCCAGAAGCATTCTCTCCTGACGTTCCACCCACATCTAGGGCAGGCATCCTCAGAGGTTGTGGGAAATAATAATAATAATAATAATAATAATAATAATAAAGAAAATTGGGTTGTTGTGTGTCTTTCGGGCTGTGTGGCCATGTTCCAGAAGCATTCTCTCCTGACGTTTCGCCCACATCTAGGGCAGGCATCCCCAGAGGTTGTGAGGTAGATGGAGAAATTAAGCAAGAAAGGTTTATATATATCCGTGGAAAGTCCAGGGTGAGAGAAGAACTCTTGTCAGTTGGAGGCCAGTGTGAATACATACAACTCTATTATTATTATTATTATTATTATTATTATTAACATACAACAACCCTATTATAATTATAATTATTATTATTTCTCACAACTTCTGAGGAAGCCTGCCATAGATGTGGGCAAAACGTCAGGAGATAATGCTTCTAGAACATGGCCAGACAGTCCGGAAAACATACAACTCTATTATTATCATCATCATTATTATTATTATTATTATTATTAATATTATTATTAATATTTCTCACAACTTCTGGGGATGCCTGCCATAGATGTGGGCGAAACGTTGGGAGAGAATGCTTCTGGAACATGGCCAGACAGCCCGGAATACATACAACAACCCTATTATAATTATAATTATTTCTCGCAACCTCTGAGGATGCCTGCCATAGATGTGGGTGAAATGTCAGGAGAGAATGCTTCTAGAACATGGCCAGACAGCCTGGAATACATACAGCAACCCTATTATAATTATAATTATAATTATTATTATTTCTCAAAACCTCTGAGGATGCCTGCCATAGATGTGGGCGAAACGTCAGGAGAGAATGCTTCTGGAACATGGCCAGACAGCCTGGAATACATACAACAAACCTCTTATTATTATTATTATTATTATTATTATTATTATTATTATTTCTCACAACCTCTGGGGATGCGTGCCATAGATGTGGGCCAGACAGCCCAGAAAACATACAACAAACCTATTATAATTATAATTATTATTATTTCTCACAACCTCTGAGGATGCCTGCCATAGATGTGGGTGAAACATCAGGAGAGAATACTTCTAGAATATGGCCAGACAGCCCGGAATACATACAACAACCCTATTATTATTATTATTATTATTATTATTATTATTACTTCTCACAACCTCTGGGGATGCCTGCCATAGATGTGGGGCGGACAGCCCAGAAAACATACAACAACCCTATTATTATTATTATTATTATTATTATTATTATTATTTCTCACAACCTCTGGGGATGCCTGCCATAGATGTGGGCCAGACAGCCCAGAAAACATACAACAACCCTATTATTATTATTATTATTATTATTATTATTATTATTATTATTATTATTACTTCTCACAACTTCTGGGGATGCCTGCCATAGATGTGGGCCAGACAGCCCAGAAAACATACAACAACCCTATTATTATTATTATTATTATTATTATTATTATTATTTCTCACAACTTCTGGGGATGCCTGCCATAGATGTGGGCCAGACAGCCCAGAAAACATACAACAACCCTATTATTATTATTATTATTATTATTATTATTATTTCTCACAACCTCTGGGGATGCCTGCCATAGATGTGGGCCAGACAGCCCAGAAAACATACAACAACCCTATTATTATTATTATTATTATTATTATTATTATTATTATTATTATTATTATTATTACTTCTCACAACCTCTGGGGATGCCTGCCATAGATGTGGGCAAGACAGCCCAGAAAACATACAACAACTCTATTATTATTATTATTATTATTATTATTATTATTATTATTATTATTATTATTTCTCACAACTTCTGACAGCCCGGAATACATCCCACGTCCCAGTCTCGGAGTCTTTGTGGACGTCTCGCTGTGAACCTGGAAACAGTCTCTTCCTGTTCTTGTTGTTGTTGTTGTTGATGCTTTCCAGAGTCCTTTGCAAGGAGGCCCATCGTCCCCGGTCAGGAGTCTCCTCGGCCCACGTGGGCCGGGGAAGGAGAAGGCTGTGGCCGGATCAGGTCCTGGGGGAGGCTCACCCGGGCCTCTTGCATCCTCCGCCGGGCCCTCTGGAAGGCCTCTGCAAAGGAAGGAGATGGATGGGTGAAGCCGGAGCCCAAGGGAGACCCCAGGGAAGGGAAGGGGGTGGTCCGGATGGCCTTTGGGGGTCCCTCACTTACCCAGGACGCCGTAGAGGGAGCCCTGTGGCCCCCGACCGCCCAGCCGGTCCAGGACGCTCTGCATGCGCTTCCTCATCGAGGACGAGTCCAGGAAGGCCCTGCAAAGCCACACAACAAGGCACAGAGTTAATAATAACAATAAGAAGAAAATTGCACAGACAGACTACAAACAGAGGCACAACTACGTGGCCCAAAGGATCCATTGGAACCTATGCCTCAAGGACCACCTCCCAGCAGCAAAGAACTGGTGGGATCACAAACTAGCTAGGGTGAACTATAATAATACAATCTATATATATAAAAGAGTGATGGCATCACGGCGACGCACAAAACAACAAAACGACAGGCCCCCCAACCTCGAAATTTGACAACACAACCCATCATCCACGCCTCTAGGTTGATACAACAAAAAGAAAAGAAAAATAAAGTCCTAATTAGAGAGAGAGAGAGGAATAATTGCTTTTATCCAATTGCTGCCAGTTAGAAGGCTAAGCTCCGCTCACTTGGTCTCCTAGCTTACGTACTTACCTCATAGCCTAGGACTTACCTCATGTACTTTACTCTGAGGTAAATTATGAGGTAAGTACATAAGCTGTGAGGTTTACTTCAGAGTCATTCTATTATTATAGTTACTATTATATTATTATAGTTCACCCTAGCTGGTCCTTACCACATAGGTCATAGTTTAGGTACTTACCTCAGAGATAGCAAAGCTGATAGTTTACCTCATAGCTTATGTACTTACCTCATAGTTTACCTCAGAGTCATTATAGATATTGCTTATCATAGCCTTGGACTTACCTCATAGTTTACTTCAGAGTCATTATAGATATTGCTTATCATAGCCTTGGACTTACCTCATAGTTTACTTCAGAGTCATTCTTTTATTATAGTTACTATTATATTATTATAGTTCACCCTAGCTGGTCCTTACCACATAGGTCATAGTTTAGGTACTTACCTCATAGTTTAGGTACTTACCTATGAGGTATAATAACTATAGGGTAAGAACATGAGGTAAGTCCTAGGCTATGAGGTAAGTACAAAAACGATGAACTATGTGGTAAGTACATAAGCTGTGAGGTAAACTAGGAGGTATAATAACTATAGGGTAAGAACATGAGGTAAGTCCTAGGCTATGAGGTAAGTACAAAAACGATGAACTATGTGGTAAGTACATAAGCTGTGAGGTAAACTAGGAGGTATAATAACTATAGGGTAAGAACATGAGGTAAGTCCTAGGCTATGAGGTAAGTACCTAAACTATGACCCATGTGGTAAGTACCAGCTAGGGTGAACTATAATAAAATAATAGTAACTATAATAATAGAATGACTCTGAGGGAAACTCTGAGGTAAGTCCAAGGCTATGATAAGCAATATCTATAATGACTCTGAGGTAAACTATGAGGTAAGTACATAAGCTATGAGGTAAACTATGAGGTATAATAACTACAGTAGAGTCTCACTTATCCAAGCTAAACGGGCCGACAGAAGCTTGGATAAGCGAATATCTTGGATAATAAGGAGAGATTAAGGAAAAGCCTATTAAACATCCAATTAGGTTATGATTTTACAAATTCAGCACCAAAACATCATGTTTTACAACAAGTTTGACAGAAAAAGTAGTTCAATACGCAGTAATGCTACATAGTAATTACTGTATTTACGAATTTAGCACCAAAATATCACAATGTATTGAAAACATTGACTACAAAAACTACTATCTATATATATAAAATGATAAAGTTGTTTGCGCAGTGACTATAACAACAAAACTAAACATCCCAGAAATACAAAATTTGGCAACACAATGCAAAAGGCCTGCCTCCAGGTTACAACAACACAACCACACCACAAAACCACAATCCAGACCCACAAAACTCACAACAACGCATCATGCGATAACAACACAACTAAACGCCCCAGAAATACAAAACTTGGCAACACAATGCAAAAGCCTTGCCTCCCAGTTGTAACAACACAACCACACCACAAAACCACACAGGACCCACAAAACTCACAACAACGCATTGTGACTATAACAACACAACAAACGCCCCAGAAATACAAAACTTGGCAACACAACGCAAAAGCCTTCCCTCCAGGTTGTAACAACACAACCACACCACAAAACCACACAGGACCCACAAAACTCACAACAACGCATTGTGACTATAACAACACAACAAACGCCCCAGAAATACAAAACTTGGCAACACAACGCAAAAGCCTTCCCTCCAGGTTGTAACAACACAACCACACCACAAAACCACACAGGACCCATAAAACTCACAACAACGCATTGTGACTATAACAACACAATTAAACGCCCCAGAAATACAAAACTTGGCAACACAATACAAAAGCCTTCCCTCCAGGTTGTAACAACACAACCACACCACAAAACCACAATCCGGACCCATAAAACTCACAACAACGCATCGTGACTATAACAACACAACAAACGCCCCAGAAATACAAAACTTGGCACACAATTAAACGACCCAGAAATATAAAACATAACAACACAACGCAAAAGCCTTGCCTCCCGGTTGTAACAACACAACCACAGCACAAAACCACAATCTGGACCCACAAAACTCACAACAATGCATCGTGACTATAGCAACACAACTAAACGCCCCAGTAATACGAAACTTGACAACACAACACAAAAGCCTTTTCTCCCGGTTGTAACAACACAACTACACCACAAAACCACAATCCGGACCCACAAAACTCACAACAACGCATTGTGACTATAACAAATACCAAATTTGACAACACAACTCATCCACCTCCCCAATCCCTACATTCACACTTGGCCTCCAAAAAACAATTACAATAATAACAATGACAACAACAACAACAATAAGAATCAACACCATCACAGGCAAGAAACAGCCAGGCACTGAGGCTGAGAGGCCAGTCAGTGCTACACTGGGCCTCCAAAAAACAATACAGGAGCATCTAACTTATCCAACCTTCATGACCACAACAACAACAACAATAATAAACACCTACACAGGCAAAACAACAAAAAGACTATTGTACCACAATAAAAATATAAACCGCACTCAGCAGAATCAGACATTACAACTAACAACAAACCAAAGACAACAGGGATCTCAAGCAATTATCAATCAACACAAAAATGGAAGAAGGAAACAGACTTCAAATACTGCTACTAATGTGAGTATAAAGAAGGTGGAGGTCACAGCATCAATACAACCTCATGTAGACTGACCAACACCACCAGACTCAGACACAGCAACGCGTGGCCGGGCACAGCTAGTTACTATATAAAAAAACTACCATATAGTTATTATACCTATTAGTTTACCTCATAGCTTATGTATTTACCTCATAGTTTACCTCAGAGTCATTATAGATAGATAGTGCTTATCATAGCCTTGGACTTACCTCATAGTTTACTTCAGAGTCATTCTATTATTATAGTTACTATTGTATTATTATAGTTCACCCTAGCTGGTCCTTACCACATAGGTCATAGTTTAATTATTATTACACAGCTTACTTACCAAGAGCATAGCTTACGTACTTACCTCATAGCCTAGGACTTACCTCATGTACTTTACTCTGAGGTAAACTATGAGGTAAGTACATAAGCTGTGAGGTAAACTATGAGGTATAATAACTATATATGGTAAGTACATGAGGTAAGTACACTATCAGGTAAGTCCTATCTATAATGACTATATGGTAAGTACATGAGGTAAGTACAAAAACGATGAACTATGAGGTAAGTACATAAGTACATATGAGGTAAGTACATATGTGAGGTAAACTGTCAGCTTTGCTATCTCTGAGGTAAGTACAGTAGAGTCTCACTTATCCAACATAAACGGGCCAGCAGAATGTTGGATAAGTGAATATGTTGGATAATAAGGGGGGATTAAGAAAACGCCTATTAAGCGTCAAATTAGGTGATGATTTTACAAATGAAGCACCAAAACATCAGGTTAGACAAAAAATTTGACAGAAAAAGTAGTTCAATAGGCAGTAATGTTATGTAGTAATGACTGTATTTACGAATTTAGCACCAAAATATCAGGATATATTGAAAACATGGACTACAAAAATGCGTTGGATAATCCAGAACATTGGATAAGCGAGTGTTGGATAAGTGAGACTCTACTGTATTACATTATTACAGTATTATTATTACATTATTATTACTATTACATTATCGTTGTTATTACATTATTATTACTATTACATTATTACTATTACATCATTATTATTGCATCATTATTACAATATTATTATTATTACATTATCACTATTATTATCACTATTATTATTACTATTACATTAGTACAGTATTATTGTTATATTATTATTACTATTACATTATTACTATTACATTACTACTATTACATCATCATTATTATTGCATCATTATTACAATATTATTATTATTACATTATCACTATTATTATCACTATTATTATTACTATTACATTAGTACAGTATTATTATTATATTATTATTACTATTACATTATTACTATTACATTACTACTATTACATCATCATTATTATTGCATCATTATTACAATATTATTATTATTATTATATTATCACTATTATTATTACATTATTACAGTATTATTATTACATTATTATTACTATTACATTATTACAGTATTATTATTACATTATTATTACTATTACATTATTACAGTATTATTACATTATTATTATTATTACATTATTACAGTATTATTATTACATTATTATTACTATTACATTATTACTATTACATCATCACTGTTATTGCATCATTATTACATTATCACTATTATTATTACATTATTACAGTATTATTATTACATTATTATTACTATTACATTATTACAGTATTATTATTACTATTACATTATTACTATTACATCATCACTGTTATTGCATCATTATTACATTATCACTATTATTATTACATTATTACAGTATTATTATATTATTATTATTACATCATCATCATTATTATTGCATTGTTATTATTACATTATTATTACTACATTAGTATTACATTATTATTATTATTATTATTATTATTATTATTATTATTATTATTATTATTATTATTATTCTCATCCTAGAAGAAGATTCCCCGTGTGGTCCCCCCGGCCGTCCTGATGACGGGGCCCCCAATAATTATTAATTATCAAAGTTATTATTCCATCATCATCATTATTGCATCATTATTACATTATTTTTATTATAACATTATCACTATTATTACTACATTATTTTTATTATCAGTATTATTATTGCATTGTTATTATTCCATCATCATCATTATTGCATCATTATTACATTATTTTTATTATAACATTATCACTATTATTACTACATTATTTTTATTATCAGTATTATTATTGCATTGTTATTATTCCATCATCATCATTATTGCATCATTATTACATTATTTTTATTATAACATTATCACTATTATTACTACATTATTTTTATTATCAGTATTATTATTGCATTGTTATTATTCCATCATCATCATTATTGCATCATTATTACATTATTTTTATTATAACATTATCATTATTATTATTACATTATTATTATTATTACATTATTACAGTATTATATTATTATTACTATTACATTATTATTATTACATCATCATCATTATTATTGCATCATTATTACATTATATTATCATTATTATTATTATTACATCATCATTATTATTATTGCATCGTTATTATTACATTATTATTATTATTATTACATTATTACAGTATTATATTATTATTACTATTACATTATTATTATTACATCATCATCATTATTATTGCATCATTATTACATTATATTATCATTATTATTATTATTACATCATCATTATTATTATTGCATCATTATTACATTATTATTATTACTATTACATTATTATTATTACATCATCATCATTATTATTGCATCATTATTACATTATATTATCATTATTATTATTATTACATCATCATTATTATTATTGCATCGTTATTATTACATTATTATTATTATTACATTATTACAGTATTATATTATTATTACTATTACATTATTATTATTACATCATCATCATTATTATTGCATCATTATTACATTATATTATCATTATTATTATTATTACATCATCATTATTATTATTGCATCGTTATTATTACATTATTATTATTATTATTACATTATTACAGTATTATATTATTATTACTATTACATTATTATTATTACATCATCATCATTATTATTGCATCATTATTACATTATATTATCATTATTATTATTATTATTACATCATCATTATTATTATTGCATCGTTATTATTACATTATTATTATTATTACATTATTACTGTATTATATTATTATTACTATTACATTATTATTATTACATCATCATCATTATTATTGCATCATTATTACATTATTATATTATCATTATTATTATTATTACATCATCATTATTATTATTGCATCGTTATTATTACATTATTATTATTATTATTACATTATTACAGTATTATATTATTATTACTATTACATTATTATTACATCATCATCATTATTATTGCATCATTATTACATTATATTATCATTATTATTATTATTACATCATCATTATTATTATTGCATCGTTATTATTACATTATTATTATTATTATTACATTATTACAGTATTATATTATTATTACTATTACATTATTATTATTACATCATCATCATTATTATTGCATCATTATTACATTATTATTATATTACCATTATTATTATTATGACATCATCATTATTATTATTGCATCGTTATTATTACATTATTATTATTACTATTACATTATTATTATTACATCATCATCATTATTATTGCATCCTTATTACATTATATTATCATTATTATTATTATTACATCATCATTATTATTATTGCATCGTTATTATTACATTATTATTATTATTACATTATTACAGTATTATATTATTATTACTATTACATTATTATTATTACATCATCATCATTATTATTGCATCCTTATTACATTATATTATCATTATTATTATTATTACATCATCATTATTATTATTGCATCGTTATTATTACATTATTATTATTATTATTATCATTATTATTCTCATCCTAGAAGAAGATTCCCCGTGTGGTCCCCCCGGCCGTCCTGATGACGGGGGCCCTGGGGACCCCTCCACCTCCGGACCAGGACCCCCCCCCTCCCCGTGGCGCCTGCCCCAGAGGGTCCCCCCCCCCCAGGTCTGCCCCCCGTCCCCGTCCCCGTCCCCCCCCCCCCCAGTGGGGGCTCACTTGGACTGCTGGAGGCAGTGGAGGCGGAAGCTGACGGTGCCCGTGGTCTTGGTGCGGAACCCGAATCGGCTGAGCCGGTCTCCCTGGAAGGTGGGGGGCAGGCGGGCGTAGGCCGGGTCCTCCAGCTCCGGGGAGCCCCCCACAAAGAAGCGCTGCAGCTCCGCCCAGGGACCCAGCTCCAGGGGGCGCCACGTGGGGGCTCTCACGGTGTGGGGTCCTGGGGTGGCCGGCAAAGCCACGAAGCCGTAGCCCTCGACCCGGGAGCGCTGCCACAGGTCCAAGGAGAACACCTCGAAGTACAGCACCGGCCACCCCGGAAGCCCCCCTGCCAGACACAAGGATTGGTCTATTGCAATACCTATTGCTATCATACTTTACTTGGCTATCATCATCATCATCATCATATAATGTTATAATTTATTGTATTATTATTAATATTAACAATAATAACACATTATTATTATTATGCTTTGGCGTCTCCACCCAACACCTTATTATTATTATTATTATTATTATTATTATTATTATTATTATTATTATTATATTTCAATACTTATTGCTATTATACTTTACTTGGCTATCATCATCATCATCATCATCATATAATGTTATAATTTATTATATTATTATTAATATTAACAATAATAACACATTATTATTATTATGCTTTGGAGTCTCCACCCAACACCTTATTATTATTATTATTATTATTATTTTTCAATACTTATTGCTATTATACTTTACTTGGCTATCATCATCATCATCATCATCATGATATAATGTTATGATTTATTATATTATTATTAATATTAACAATAACAACATATTATTATTATATTTCAATACTTATTGCTATTATACTTTACTTGGCTATCATCATCATCATCATCATGATATAATGTTATGACTTATTATATTATTATTAATATTAACAATAACAACATATTATTATTATATTTCAATACTTATTGCTATTATACTTTACTTGGCTATCATCATCATCATCATCATCATGATATAATGTTATGATTTATTATATTATTATTAATATTAACAATAACAACATATTATTATTATATTTCAATACTTATTGCTATTATACTTTACTTGGCTATCATCATCATCATCATCATGATATAATGTTATGACTTATTATATTATTATTAATATTAACAATAACAACATATTATTATTATATTTCAATACTTATTGCTATTATACTTTACTTGGCTATCATCATCATCATCATCATGATATAATGTTATGACTTATTATATTATTATTAATATTAACAATAACAACGTATTATTATTATATTTCAATACTTATTGCTATTATACTTTACTTTGCTATCATCATCATCATCATCATGATATAATGTTATGATTTAATATATTATTATTAATATTAACAATAACATCATATTATTATTATATTTCAATACTTATTGCTATTATACTTTGCTATTATCATCATCATAATATGTTATAATTTAGTATATTATTATTAACAATAATAACATATTATTATTATGCTTTGGCATCTCCACCCAACATCTTATTACATTATTATTATTATTATTATTATTATTATTATTATATTTCAATACTTATTGCTATTATACTTTACTTGGCTATCATCATCATCATCATCAACATCATCATATAATGTTATAATTTATTATATTATTATTAATATTAACAATAATAACACATTATTATTATTATGCTTTGGCATCTCCACCCAACACCTTATTACATTATTATTATTATTATTATTATTATTATTATTATATTTCAATACTTATTGCTATTATACTTTACTTGGCTATCATCATCATCATCATCAACATCATCATATAATGTTATAATTTATTATATTATTATTAATATTAACAATAATAACACATTATTATTATTATGCTTTGGAGTCTCCACCCAACACCTTATTATTATTATTATTATTATTATTATTATTATTATTATTATTATTATTATTATTATTATATTTCAATACTTATTGCTATTATACTTTACTTTGCTATTATCATCATCATAATATGTTATAATTTAGTATATTATTATTAATATTATCAAAAATAACATATTATTTCAATACTTATTGCTATTATACTTTACTTGGCTATCATCATCATCATGATATAATGTTATGATTTAATATATTATTAATATTAACAATAACAACATATTATTATTATATTTCAATACTTATTGCTATTATACTTTACTTGGCTATCATCATCATCATCATCATCATCATATAATGTTATAATTTATTATATTATTATTAATATTAACAATAATAACACATTATTATTATTATGCTTTGGAGTCTCCACCCAACACCTTATTATTATTATTATTATTATTATTATTATTATTATTATTATTATTATTATTATTATATTTCAATACTTATTGCTATTATACTTTACTTTGCTATTATCATCATCATAATATGTTATAATTTAGTATATTATTATTAATATTATCAAAAATAACATATTATTTCAATACTTATTGCTATTATACTTTACTTGGCTATCATCATCACCATCATCATGATATAATGTTACAGTTTATTATATTATTATTAATATTAACAATAATATATTATTATTATATTGCAATACTTATTGCTATTATACGTTACTTTGCTATTATCACCATCATCATGATATAAGGTTATAATTTATTATATTATTAATATTAACAATAACAACATATTATTATTATATTTCAATACTTATTGCTATTATACTTTACTTGGCTATCATCATCATCATCATCATGATATAATGTTATGATTTAATATATTATTAATATTAACAATAACAACATATTATTATTATATTTCAATACTTATTGCTATTATACTTTACTTTGCTATCATCATCATCAACATCATCATCATCATATTATTATTATTATTATTATTATTATTATTATTATGCTTTGGCGTCTCCACCCAACACCTTATTACATTATTATTATTATTATTATTATATTTCAATACTTATTGCTATTATACTTTACTTTGCTATCATCATCATCAACATCATCATCATCATATTATTATTATTATTATTATTATGCTTTGGCGTCTCCACCCAACACCTTATTACAAAATCATGTGATATGAAATATGACTGTGTGATGTATTTTCGGATGATGCGAAAATATTATTATTATTATTATTATTATTATTATTATTGATTGTTATTATTATTATTGTGACTCACCTTCGGCCTCTTCCTCTTGGCTGCAGAAGACTTCCAGGGTGAACGGGAAGGAGAAAAAGGCCACCCGCTCCTGGGGAGAAAAGGGAGACGCACCAGTCAGAAAGAATTACATTATTATTATTATTATTATTGTTATTATTATTATTATTTTCCCAACCTACCCATCCGCAGGTCTTGGTGGCGCAGGTCTGGGACACTCCGGAGAGCGGCTGCGAAGGCGGGCAGGACCAGCCTAAAAGGGAAGAAGCCATGGAGAGCCGGAAGGCACAACCCAATCCCTCCCGACAGATGGCCACACAGCCAGAGATACACACAAGCCTGCAGGTATGAGGCAGAGGCAGAGGAAATAGCATAGAATCCTATTGGGAGTTGGAAGGGACCCCCAAAGGCCATCCACTCTTACCCTTTCCTGCCAAGGAGGAGGAGAGAATGACTCTATTATTATTATTATTATTATTATTATTATTATTAATATTATTATTATTATTATTATATTATCATAATTATTATATTCCTACAGTTGGAAGGGATCCCAAGGGCCATCCAGTCCAATATTATTATTATCACTGTTATCATCATCATCATCATCATCATCATTATATTCCTACAGTTGGAACCCAAGGGCTATCCAATCGATTATTATTATTATTATTGTTATTATCATTATCATTATTATATTCCTATAGTTGGAAGGGACCCCAAGGGCCATCCAGTCCATCATTATTATTATTATTACTATTATTATTATCATTATTTGAGTTGGAAGGGATCCCAAAGGCCATCCAGTCCATTATTATTATTATTATCATTATCATTATTATATTCCTATAGTTGGAAGGGACCCCAAGGGCCATCCAGTCCATTATTATTATTATTATTACTATTATTATCATTATTATTAGAGTTGGAAGGCACCCCAAGGGCCATCCAGTCCATTATTATTATTATTATTATTATTATTATTATTATTATTATTATTGTTATCATTAGCATTATTATTAGAGTTGGAAGGGATCCTAAGGGCCATCCAGTCCAATATTATTATTATTATCATTATTATTAGAGTTGGAAGGGACCCCAAGGGCCATCCAGTCCATTATTATTATTATTATTATTATTACTATTATCATTATTATTAGAGCTGGAAGGGACCCCAAGGGCCATCCAGTCCATCATCATCATTATTATTATATTATTATCATCATCATTATTATAATTAGAGTTGGAAGGGACCCCCAAAGGCCATCCAGTCCATTATTATTATTATTATTATTATCATTATCATTATCATTATTATTTGAGTTGGAAGGGACCCCAAAGGCCATCCAGACCATCATCATCATCATTATTATTATTATCATTATTATTAGAGTTGGAAGAGATCCCAAGGGCCATCTAGTCCATTATTATTATTATTATTATTATTATTACTACTACTATTATTATTATCATTATTATTTGAGTTGGAAGGGACCCCAAAGGCCATCCAGTCCATTATTATTATTATTATTATTATTATTATCATCATCATTATCATTATATTCCTAGAGTTGAAAGGGACCCCCAAAGGCCATCCAGTCCAACCTCCTTCTAACACAAAGTTAGATAGAATTTTATTATTATTATTATTATTATTATTAGAGTTGGAAGGGACCCCAAGGGTCATCCAGTCCATTGTTGTTGTTGTTGTTGTTGTTGTTATTACATCATTATAAGGGACCCCCAAAGGCCATCCAGTCCAACCTCCTTCTAACGCAAAGGAAGATAGAATTTTATTATTATTATTATTATTATTATTATTATTATTATTATTAGAGTTGGAAGGGACCCCAAGGGTCATCCAGTCCATTGTTGTTGTTGTTATTATTACATCATTATAAGGGACCCCCAAAGGCCATCCAGTCCAACCTCCTTCCACCACGAAGATAGGATGATGATTATTATTGTTGTTGTTGTTGTTGTTGTTATTATTATTAGTAGTAGTATTATTTTCCTAGAGTTGGAAGGAACCCCCAAAGGCCATCTAGTCCAACCTCCTTCTAACACAAAGGAAGATAGAATTATATTATTATTATTATTATTATTATTATTATTATTATTCACATAATAGGGTTGGAAGAGACCCCAAACGGCCCCCCGGGCGCCTCCACTCACCGCTGGGCAGCTCCAGGAAGAAGTGGACGTAGAGGTGGTCGTATTCGTAGCCGTGGGCCGAAACTGGGGGAGACAAGAAGGCGGTCAAGCCCCCCGATTGCGCGACCGGGACCCCCTTTTCTCCTTGGCATCAGGGGGGCAAGAGGACCCGCGCTTACCAATCTCGCCATTCACAACCAGACGGAGAGCGCCAGGAACCGTCTGCGAGGGGAAGAGGCAACAACAATTATTATTATCATCATCATCATCATCATCATCATCATCATCATCATCATCATCATCAGGGACCTCTAAAGCCATCCAGCCCAGCTCCCACCAAATGGGAAGAAAGAATTACTACTATAGTATTATGCATTAATATTTATTATTATTATTATTATTATTATTATTATTATTATTATTATTATAAGAGTCAGAAGGGTAAAGAAGAGTCTAAAGGTCATCCAGTCCAGCTCCCACCATAAAGGAAGAAAGAATTACTACTATATTATTATGCATTAATATTTTTACTATTATTTATTATTATTATTATTATCAGTCAGAAGGGACCTCTAAAGGCCATCCAGTCCAGCTCCCGCCATATAGGAAGACAGAATTACTACTATATTATTATCCATTTATTATTATTATTATTATTATTATTATTATTATTATTATTATTATTATTATCAGTCAGAAGGGACCTCTCAAGGCCATCCAGTCCAGCTCCCACCATATAGGAAGACAGAATTACTACTATAGTATTATCCATTAACAATAATAATAATAATAATTATCAGTCAGGGACCTCTCAAGGCTATCCATTCCAGCTCCCGCCATATAGGAAGACAGAATTACTACTATATTATTATCCATTAACAATAATAATAATAATAATTATCAGTCAGGGACCTCTCAAGGCTATCCATTCCAGCTCCCACCATATAGGAAGACAGAATTACTACTATATTATTATCCATTAATATTTTTACTATTATTATTATTATCATAATAGTCAGAAGGGACCTCTAAAGGCTATCCAGTCCAGCCTTCTGCCACATAGGAAGACAGAATTACTACTATATTATTATCCATTTATAATAATTATTATTATTATAAATGGATAATAATATAGTCCCTTCTGAATTATTATTATTATTATTAGTATTATCAGTCAGGGACCTCTCAAGGCTATCCAGTCCAGCCTTCTGCCACATAGGAAGACAGAATTACTACTATATTATTATCCATTGATAATAATAATAATAATTATTATTATTATTATAAATGGATAATAATATAGTCCCTTCTGAATTATTATTATTATTATTAGTATTATCAGTCAGGGACCTCTCAAGGCTATCCAGTCCAGCCTTCTGCCACATAGGAAGACAGAATTACTACTATATTATTATCCATTTATAATTATTATTATTATTATAAATGGATAATAATATAGTCCCTTCTGAATTATTATTATTATTATTAGTATTATCAGTCAGGGACCTCTCAAGGCTATCCAGTCCAGCCTTCTGCCACATAGGAAGACAGAATTACTACTATATTATTATCCATTTATAATTATTATTATTATTATAAATGGATAATAATATAGTCCCTTCTGAATTATTATTATTATTATTAGTATTATCAGTCAGGGACCTCTCAAGGCTATCCAGTCCAGCCTTCTGCCACATAGGAAGACAGAATTACTACTATATTATTATCCATTTATAATTATTATTATTATTATAAATGGATAATAATATAGTCCCTTCTGAATTATTATTATTATTATTAGTATTATCAGTCAGGGACCTCTCAAGGCTATCCAGTCCAGCCTTCTGCCACATAGGAAGACAGAATTACTACTATATTATTATCCATTTATAATTATTATTATTATTATAAATGGATAATAATATAGTCCCTTCTGAATTATTATTATTATTATTAGTATTATCAGTCAGGGACCTCTCAAGGCTATCCAGTCCAGCCTTCTGCCACATAGGAAGACAGAATTACTACTATATTATTATCCATTTATAATTATTATTATTATTATAAATGGATAATAATATAGTCCCTTCTGAATTATTATTATTATTATTAGTATTATCAGTCAGGGACCTCTCAAGGCTATCCAGTCCAGCCTTCTGCCACATAGGAAGACAGAATTACTACTATATTATTATCCATTTATAATTATTATTATTATTATAAATGGATAATAATATAGTCCCTTCTGAATTATTATTATTATTATTAGTATTATCAGTCAGGGACCTCTCAAGGCTATCCAGTCCAGCCTTCTGCCACATAGGAAGACAGAATTACTACTATATTATTATCCATTGATAATAATAATAATTATTATTATTATTATT
>NW_026943818.1:29817710-29877710 GCF_035594765.1 Anolis carolinensis
TGCCTCTACGTTCATACAACAAAAAGCTCCAGCTACTCCAGGCTTTGAGACTGCAAGGCTATTCACTGCTATTCCACCTGGCCAACAAAGGATTCCCATAAGACACAGCAACATGTCGCTGGGCAAAGCTAGTTTATATATATATTCATTATTTGTGACTACATTGAGACTAGAATAGTGGCCAAATGTGTGATTTGGTCCAGTGGTTTTGTTGTTTACTCCATGGGAATTATGCACATTTTTTTTTATATATATATATATAAAATGTGCATAATTCCCATGGAGTAAACAACAAAACCACTGGACCAAATCACACATTTGGCCACTATTCTAGTCTCAATGTAGTCACAAATAATGAATATAATAATAATAATATAATGGTAATAATAATATAATATACTACAATAATAATAGAATAATAATAGAACGATATAATATATATAAAAATGTAATGTGCACAATTCCCATGGAGTAAACAACAAAACAACTGGACCAAATCACACCACATTTGGCCACTATTCTAGTTTCAATGTAGTCATGAATAATGAATATAATAATAATAATATAATGGTAATAATATGATAATATACTACAATAATAATAGAATAATAATAGAACGATATAATCTATATATAAAAATGTAACGTGCATAATTCCCATGGAGTAAACAACAAAACCACTGGACCAAATCACACCACATTTGGCCACTATTCTAGAATCAATGTAGTCACGAATAATGAGTATAATAATAATAATATAATGGTAATAATATGATAATATACTACAATAATAATAGAATAATAATAGAACGATATAATCTATATATAAAAATGTAATGTGCATAATTCCCATGGAGTAAACAACAAAACCACTGGACCAAATCACACCACATTTGGCCACTATTCTAGAATCGATGTAGTCATGAATAATAATAATAATAATAATAATAATAATAATGTAATGGTAATAATATGATAATATACTACAATAATAATAGAATAATAATAGAACAATATAATATATATATAAAAATGTAATGTGCATAATTCCCATGGAGTAAACAACAAAACCACTGGACCGAATCACACCACATTTGGCCACTATTCTAGAATCAATGTAGTCACGAATAATGAGTATAATAATAATAATATAATGGTAATAATATGATAATATACTCCGGGATGAGGAGGGCTGGCTGACCTGCCGGAGGGGCCGAGGTCGGCCATGATGTACATGGTCTGGAGGGGGGTGCGGAGGACGTGGCTGCTCTTGACGAACTCCTCCGAGGGCTCCCACGTCACGATGCGGGACGTCAACGGCCCTTCCCTGCGGGGAAGAGCAGGCAGGGAGGTAAGGGGAGGTGGAAAGAAAGAAAGAAAGACATCTTCCCACCATGTCTCCTGTATCAATTTAATGATAAAATGATCTATAATAATATTATACTATACTAATATTATAATACATTGTATATATATGTAATATTAATAATATTATGATGTAATACAATGTAATAATAATTATAATTCACTATTATAATTGTATATTTATATTACATGCAATATTACTAATACTACAGTAGAGTCTCACTTATCCAAGCTAAACGGGCCGGCAGAAGCTTGGATAAGCGAATATCTTGGATAATAAGGAGGGATTAAGGAAAAGCCTATTAAACATCAAATTAGGTGATGATGTTACAAATTAAGCACCAAAACTTCATGTTATACAACAAATTTGACAGGAAAAAGTAGTTCAATACGCAATCATGTTATGTTGTAATTACTGTATTTACGAATTTAGCACCAAAATATCACGATATATTGAAAACACTGACTACAAAAATGGCTTGGATTATCCAGAGGCTTGGATAAGCGAGGCTTGGATAAGTGCGATATCTATATATATAAAAGAGTGATGGCATCACGGCGACCCACAAAACAACAAAACTACAGCCCCCCCCCCAACCTCGAAATTTGACAACACAACCCATCATCCACGGCTCTAGGTTGATACAACAAAAAGAAAAGAAAAATAAAGTCCTAATTAGAGGGAGAGGAATAATTGTTTTTATCCAATTGCTGCCAGTTAGAAGGCTAAGCTCCGCCCACTTGGTCTCCTAGCAATCCACTCAGCCCAGTGTTAATAAAATAATGATAAAAAAATAAATACAGATAATACAATAAAAAATTATAAAAAACACTAAAATAATTAATACAATAAAATACTATAACAAAATGACTAAAAATAATACAACAAAATAATAAAATATAATAAATAAAAAAGATAAGTGACAATAAAATTAATTTTAAAAAATACAAATAACGTCAAATAAAAATTCCACAACAAGTTTTAACCGATACCACCACCACTTTGCCACAGCAACAGCTAGTATATATAAAAGAGTGATGGCATCAGGTCAGTGGACAAAACAACAAAACTACAAGCCCCCCAACCTCGAAATTTGACAACACAACCCATCATCCACGGCTCTAGGTTGATACAACAAAAAGAAAAGAAAAATAAAGTCCTAATTAGAGGGAGAGGAATAATAGTTTTCATCCAATTGCTGCCAGTTACAAGGCTAAGTTCCACCCACTTGGTCTCCTAGCAACCCACTCAGCCCAGGGGACAGGCACAAGAGTTTGGAGAGACCCCTAAGGGCCATCCAGGCAAACCTTTCTCCTATGGAGCAGGACACAATCCAAGCATTCACAACACATGGACAACGTATAAATACTACACAGGGACATAGACCCCCTCTACCCTCACCACTTTCCCAGGACACAAACAACCAAATGCATACTCAACATCAAGACAACCATACAACAGACATTCAATACCACCACTCCCTCAACAAGTTCTCACCAACACCACCAGACTTGGCCACAGCAATGTGTGGCCGGGCACAGCTAGTAGTTGTATAATATAATATATTGTACTAGCTGTGCCCGGCCACGCGTTGCTGTGGCAAAGTGGTGGTGGTATTGGTTAAAAATTGTTGTGTAATTTTTATTTGACTTTATTTGCATTTTTTAAATTAATTTTATTGTAAGTTATATTTTTACTTATTATATTTTATTATTTTCTTGTATTATTTTTAGTTATTTTCTGTTATTATAGTATTTTATTGTATTAATTTTTTAGTGTTTTTTTTAATTATTTTTTATTGTATTATTTGTATTTATTTTACTTTTTATTCTTTTATTAACACTGGGCTGCTAGGAGACCAAGTGGGCAGAGCTTAGCCTTCTAAGTGGCAGCAACTGGATAAAAACAATTATTTCTCTCCCTCTAATTAGGACTTTATTTTTCTTTGCTTTGGGTTGTATCAACCTAGAGGCGTGGGTGATGGGTTGTGTTGTCAAATTTCGAGGTTGGGGGGGGGGGGGCTGTAGTTTTGTTGTTTTGTGCGTCGCCGTGATGCCATCACTCTTTTATATATATAGATGTATATATACTTGTAAACCGCCCTGAGTCCCCTTCGGGGTGAGAAGGGCGGGATATAAATGTCGCAAATAAAAACAAACAAATAAATAAATAAGAAAGAAAGAAAGAAAGAAAGAAAGAAGGACGAGAGGGGCAAGCAAGGACTGACCTGGGCCTGCGCTCCTGCCGCCTGCGCCGGACGTTGGCCATGCGCTCGGCCAGGAAGGAGGGCTTCTCCTCGGCCGCCGTGGTCACCTTCTGGCCATGCTGGGAGGACACAGGGAGGAAGGAACAAGGCTCACAAGCCGGACTGGACTTGCCTCTCAAAAGACCCCCCCCCCCCTGTATACAAGCCCAAAGACATACAACAAACTCTCCCCAGTTAGATCCCTTTGGCAGTGGCCCCAAACTGGTAGAACTCAATTACTGCCAATTACTCAGCCTAAACTATTATTTATTTATTTGTTTGTTTGTTTGTTTGCAACATTTCTATCCCGCCCTTGTCACCCCGAAGCGGACTCAGAGTATCTTACAAATTACCTTTCAGTGTGCAAGTTCATCTATATATATAAAAGGGTAATGGTGTTTCGGCCTCGGACAAAACAACAAAACTACACATCCCAGAAACACTAAACTTGGCAGCACAACCCCTCATCCAGGCCTCTACGTTCATACAACAAAAAGAAAAGAAAAATAAAGTCCTAATTAGAGGGAGAGGAATAATTGTTTTTTTCCAATTGCTGCCACTTAGAAGGCTAAGCTCCGCCCACTTGGCCTCCTAGCAACCCACTCAGCCCAGGGAACAGGTAGAGTTAGGCCTCACTTAGGCCTCTTCCACACTGCCTATAAAATACAGATTATCTGATTTTAACTGGATTATATGGTAGTGTAGACTCAAGGTCCTTTCACACAACTATATAACCCATTTGGAATCTGCTTTGAACTGGATTATCTTGAGTCCACACTGCCATATCATCCACTTCAGTGTGGATTTTATACAGGTGTAGAAGGGGCCTCATATAATCCACTTCTAAGCAGATCATATAAGGTTATAAATATAATACGAAATAATTACTGTGGTAGAATAATACAGAACAATATAATCTTCTAAAACCAGGACGGTAAATAAATAAAGAGCAACACTCTGAAAACAGGGGAATTGGGGATTCCAGAAAGGAAACAATCAGGGCCAGCTAACACCTCCCAACGAGGCCATTACATGCTAATCAAGGTGCCTAATTGCAGCATTCATACTGGCCACGCCGAGACTATTAATTGCTACTCAAACTAACCGACCAAGGATTCCGCAAGGTAGAAAGCGGCCAGGCTTTGAGGCTGCAAGGCTATTCACTGCTATTCAACCTGACCAAGAAAGGATTCCCATACGCCACAGCAACGCGTGGCTGGGCACAGCTAGTAATATATATATAGATACTAGCTGTGCCCGGCCACGCGTTGCTGTGGCAAAGTGGTGGTGGTATTGGTTAAAAGTTGTTGTGTAATTTTTATTTGACTTTATTTGCATTTTTTAAATTAATTTGATTGTAAGTTATTTTTTATTTATTATAATAATAATAATAATAATAATAATAATAATAATAATAAAACTTTATTTATACCCCGCCACCATCTCCCCAATGGGGACTCGGGGCGGCTTACATGGGGCCATGCCCGGGAAAAATACAATATAACACAATATAAAAACAACATATCATAATACAATTACAACAATACAATAAAGAATCATATACAGTACAACACAAAATCCAAAGAGCAATATAACAGGGCAGGCCGCACAAATACTCAGTTAAAACTCGGGGTGAGAAAAGGATAAGAAAAAGGATAAGAATATAATATATTTTATTATTTTCTTGTATTATTTTTAGTTATTTTCTGGTATTATAGTATTTTATTGTATTAATTTTTAGTGTTTTAAATTATTTTTTAGTGTTTTTTATTATTTTTTATTGGGTTGCTAGGAGACCAAGTTGGAGGAGCTTAGCCTTCTAACTGGCAGCAATTGGATAAAAGCAATTATCCCTCTCTCTCTAATTAGGACTTTATTTTTCTTTTCTTTTTGTTGTATCAACCTAGAGGCGTGGATGATGGGTTGTGTTGTCAAATTTCGAGGTTGGGGGGCCTGTAGTTTTGTTGTTTTGTCCGCTGCCCTGATGCCATTACTCTTTTATATATATAGATACTACCTGTGCCCGGCCACGCGTCTGGTGGTCTGGGAAATAAAGTATTGAGGAACTGGTGGTAGTTAAGGTAAAGAGTAAAGGTTTTCCCCAGACGTTAAGTCCATTATAAATGGGTTATATAGCTGTGTGGAATGGAATGCCATATAATCCAGTTAAAATCAGATAATCTGTATTTTATAGGCAGTGTGGAAGAGGCCAAAGTGAGGCCTAACTCTGCCTTCCCCTGGGCTGAGTGGTTGCTTGGAGACCAAGTGGGCTAAAACTATTTAGGTGCTTGCGATTTCCTTTTTTTTCATCATTTTAAAATGTATTTATTTATGCAATGCTTTTGACACGAAATAAAAAGTGAGCGGAGCTTAGCCTTCTAACTGGCAGCAATTGGATAAAAACAATTATTCCTCTCCCTCTAATTAGGACTTTATTTTTCTTTTCTTTTTGTTGTATGAACGTAGAGGCATGGATGATGGGTTGTGCTGCCAAGTTTAGTGTTTCTGGGACGTGTCGTTTTGTTGTTTTGTCCGAGGCCGAAATTTCATTACCCTTTTATATATATAGATTGTACCATGCCATCATACTGCAAGAGTATTAGTCATATTACATGTAATCTATATATATAAAAGAGTGATGGCATCACGGCGACCCACAAAACAACAAAACTACAGGTCCCCCAACCTCGAAATTTGACGACACAACCCATCATCCACGCCTCTAGGTTGATACAACAAAAAGAAAAGAAAAATAAAGTCCTAATTAGAGAGAGAGGAATAATTGCTTTTATCCCATTGCTGCCAGTTAGAAGGCTAAGCTCCTCCAGCTTGGTCTCCTAGCAACCCAATAAAAAAAATAATAAAAAACACTAAAAAATAATTAAAAACACTAAAAAATTCATACAATAAAATACCATAATAACAAAAATAACTAAAAATTAGACAAGAAAATAATAAAATATAATAAATAAAAATATAACTTACAATCAAATTAATTAAAAAATACAAATAACGTCAAATAAAAATTACACAACAATGTTTAACCAATACCACCACCACTTTGCCACAGCAACGCGTGGCCGGGCACAGCTAGTAATATATAATAATAGTGTATTATTATTATTATATTGTATTATGTTATTATATCATTAGCATAGCACAATATGAGCATTATATAATATTATATTATATTGTACCATGCTATCATGCTGCAATATTATTAGTCATATTACATGTAATATATAGGTAAATGTATAGGTTTTCCCCTGACGTTAAGTCCAGTCATGTCTGACTCTGGGGGTTGGGGCTCATCTCCATTTCTAAGCCAAAGAGCTGGCGTTGTCTGTAGACACCTCCAAGGTCATGTGGCCACTGGCAGGACTGTTACCTTCCCACCGGAGCAGTACCTATTCATCTACTCACATTGGCATGTTTTCGAACTGCTAGGTTGGCAGGAGCTGGAGCTAACAGCGATCGCTCCCGCCGCTCCCGGGGTTTGAACCTGGGACCTTTTGGTCTGCAAGGTCATAATATATATAATACTAGCTGTGCCCGGCCACGCGTTGCTGTGTCTGAGTCTGGTGGTGTTGGTCAGTCTACATGAGGTTGTATTGATGCTGTGACCTCCACCTTCTTTATGCTCACATTAGTCGTAGTATTTGAAGTCTGTTACCTTCTTCAATTTTCGTGTTGATTGATAATTGCTTGAGATCCCTGTTGTCTTTGGTTTGTTGTTAATTGTAATGTCTGATTCTGCTGAGTGCGGTTTATATTTTTATTGTGGTACAATAGTCTTTTTTTGTTTTGCCTGTGTAGGTGTTTATTATTATTGTTGTTGTTGTGGTCATGAAGGTTGGATAAGTTAGAGGCTACTGTATTGTTTTTTGGGGGCCCAGTGTAGCACTGACTGGCCTCTCAGCCTCAGTGCCTGGCTGTTTCTTGCCTGTGATGGTGTTGATTCTTGTTGTTGTTGTTGTTGTCATTGTTATTATTGTAATTGTTTTTTTGGAGGCCAAGTGTGAATGTAGGGATTGGGGAGGTGGATGAGTTGTGTTGTCAAATGTTGTTACAATCGGGAGGGAATGCTTTTGTGTTGTGTTGCCAAGTTTCGTATTTCTGGGGCGTTTAGTTGTGTTGTTATAGTCATGATGCGTTGTTGTGAGTTTTGTGGGTCCGGTGTGGTTTTGTGGTGTGGTTGTGTTGTTACAACTGGGAAGCAAGGCTTTTGCGTTGTGTTGTCAAATTTTGTATTTCAGGGGCGTTTAGTTGTGTTGTTATAGTCATGATGCGTTCTTGTGAGTTTTGTGGGTCCGGATTGTGGTTTTGTGTTGTGGTTGTGTTCTTACAACTGGGAGGCAAGGCTTTTGCGTTGTGTTGTCAAATTTTGTATTTCAGGGGCGTTTTGTTGTGTTATAGTCACGATGCGTTGTTGTGAGTTTTGTGGGTCTGGATTGTGGTTTTGTGGTGTAGTTGTGTTGTTACAATCAGGAGAAAAGGCTTTTGTGTTGTGTTGTCAAGTTTTGTATTTCTGGGACGTTTAGTTGTGTGCCAAGTTTCGTATTTCTGGGGCGTTTAGTTGTGTTGTTATAGTCACAATGCATTGCTGTGAGTTTTGTGGGTCCGGATTGTGGTTTTGTGGTGTGGTTGTGTTGTTACAACCTGGAGGGAAGGCTTTTGCGTTGTGTTGTCAAATTTTGTATTTCTGGGGCGTTTTGTTGTGTTCCAAGTTTCGTATTTCTGGGACGTTTAGTTGTGTTGTTATAGTCACGATGCAGTGTTGTGAGTTTTATGGGTCCGGATTGTGGTTTTGTGGTGTGGTTGTGTTGTTACAACCTGGAGGGAAGGCTTTTGCGTTGTGTTGCCAAGTTTCGTATTTCTGGGGCGTTTAGTTGTGTTGTTATAGTCACGATGCACTGTTGTGAGTTTTGTGGGTCCAGTGTGGTTTTGTGGTGTGGTTGTGTTGTTACAACTGGGAGGCAAGGCTTTTGCATTGTGTTGCCAAGTTTCGTATTTCTGGGGCGTTTAGTTGTGTTGTTATAGTCACGATGCGTTGTTGTGAGTTTTGTGGGTCCTGTGTGGTTTTGTGGTGTGGTTGTGTTGTTACAACTGGGAGGCAAGGCTTTTGCATTGTGTTGCCAAGTTTTGTATTTCTGGGGCGTTTAGTTGTGTTGTTATCGCATGATGCGTTGTTGTGAGTGTTGTGGGTCTGGATTGTGGTTTTGTGGTGTGGTTGTGTTGTTGTAACCTGGAGGCAGGCCTTTTGCATTGTGTTGCCAAATTTCTTATTTCTGGGATGTTTAGTTTTGTTGTTATAGTCACTGCGCCCGCAACTTTATCCTTTTATATATATATATATAGATAAAATATGTAATTAATATTATTATATTGTATTCTTATTAGTATTATATTGTAATACATTATAATAATGTTGTCAATATTATATGTGTATGCAATATATGATTACATATTATTGTATATTATATTGTAGTATATTGCGATCCCACAGGAACTCGGCATGTACCCCCATATATATATGGGGCGGGGGGGCAGCCTACCTCCTCCAGGTTGGTGAAACGGTCGTGGTCGGTGTAGGTGAAGATGCGGTTGTTGCTCCTCCCGCCGGCCTCCTCCAGCCGCAGGACCTCCCGGTGATACTGCCGGTCAAGCGGCGTCTGGCAGGCCGAGGCGCTGCGGTAGAGGTCCACCTCGAACTGAGGACAGATGGGACGCAAGTCAATCAAATGAATTATAGCCATCTATATATATATATAGACTAGCTGTGCCCAGCCACGCGTTGCTGTGGCGAAGTCTGGTGTTCTGGGAAATAAAGTCTTGAGGAATTGGTGGTAGTTAAGGTCAAGGGTCAAGGTTTTCCCCAGACATTAAGTCCAGTCGTGTCTGACTCTGGGGGTTGGTGCTCATCTCCATTTCTAAGCCGAAGAGCCGGCGTTGTCCGTAGACTCCTCCAAGGTCATGTGGGATGACTGCATGGAGCGGCGTTACCTTCCTGCCGGAGCAGTACCTATTGATGCACTCACATTTGCATGTTTTTGAACTTCTGGGTTGGCAGAAGCTGGGGCTAACAGTGGGGGCTCTCTCCGCTCCCCCAATTCAAACCTGTGGCCTTTCGGTCCAGAAGTTCAGCAGCTCAGCGCTTTAACACGCTGCGCCATCAGGGGATATTATTTCCTAAAGGTTGTGAATATACAATATTTCTGATTGGTTTTTTTTGTTTGTTGGAGGCAAGTATGAATGCTGCAATTAGGAAAAATGGTTAGGATGTAATGGCCTTGCAGCTTTAAAGCCTGGCTGTTTCCTCCCTGAGTGAATTTTTTGTTGGGAGGTGTTAGCTGGCCCTGATTGTTTCCTGTCTGGAATTCCCTTGTTCTCAGAGTGGTGTGGTTTGCGATATTTTATGTGCTTCTACTGTCTGTGGCCCTGAGAAAACAGGATTTGCCAGACTTTGATGATGGGAATACTTTGTTGGGAGGTGTTAGCTGGCCCTGATTGTTTCCTGTGTGGAATTCCCCTGTTTATTTACTGTCCTGGTTTTAGAGATTATATTGTTCTGCATTATTCTATCCCAGTAATTATTTCATATTAAAGAAGAATCTCACTTATCCAACATTCGCTTATACAATGTTCTGGATTATCCAACGCAGTCTGCCTTTTCATAATCAATGTTTTTGTAGTCAGTGTTTTAAATTCATTGTGATATTTTAGTGGTAAATTTGTAAATACAGTACAGTAGAGTCTCACTTATCCAACATAAACGGGCCGGCAGAATGTTGGATAAGCGAATATGTTGGATAATAAGGAGGGATTAAGGATAACCCTATTAAACATCAAATTAAGTTATGATTTCACAAATTAAGGACCAAAACATCATGTTAGACAACAAATTTGGAAGAAAAAGTAGTTCAATACACAGTAATTTTATGTAGAAATTACTGGATTTATGAATTTAGCACCAAAATATCACAATATTTAGAAAGCATTGACTACAAAAATGCGTTGGATAATCCAGAACATTGGATAAGCAAGTGTTGGATAAGTGAGACTCTACTGTAAATACTACATAGCATTACTGCGCATGGAACTACTTTTTCTGTCAAATTTGTTGTATAATATGATGTTTTGGTGCTTAATTTGTATAACGATTACCTAATTTGATGTTTAATTGGCTTTTCCTGAATCCCTTCTTATTATCCAACATATTCACTTATCCTGCTGGCCTGTTTGCGTTGGATAAGTGAGACTCTACTGTATATTTCTAATCTTATATTATCTGCTCAGAACTGGATTATATGAGGCCCCTTCTTCACAGCTGTATAAAATGCACACTGAAGTGGATTCTATGGCAGTGTGGAGTCAAGATAACCCAGTTCAAAGCAGATAATATAAGATTATAAATGGGTTATATAGCTGTGTGGAAGGGCCTTGAGTCTACACTGCCATATAATCCAGTGCAAATTAGATAATCTGTGGAAGAAGTCTAAGTGAGGCCTAAATCTGCCTGTCCCCTAACTGAAACCTGGCTGTCCCTTGGCTGGTTGCTAGGCAACCAAGTGGGCAGAGATTAGCCCTCTAAACTGGCAGCAATTGGATAAAAAAAATTATTGCTCTCCCTCTAATTAGGACTTTCTTTTTCTTTTCTTTTTGTTGTATCAACCTTGAGGCGTGGATGATGGGTTGTGTTGTCAAATTTCGAGGTTGGGGGCCTGTACTTTTGTTGTTTTGTGAATTGCCGTGATGCCATCACTCTTTTATATATATATATATATATATATATATATATATATACTTCGATGCATGAAACAAAACCTAAGAACAGGAACAGGCCTTAATTCCTCCCATGACATTGTTCCTGACGAACGATTTCAAAACATGACAAACAGGCTCCGAGGGGGCCTCGAACTCATGACCTCCTGGTCAGAGTGATTCATTGCAGCTGGTTGCAGTAATTGCTTTTATCCAATTGCTGCCAGTTAGAAGGCTAAGCTCCTCCAACTTGGTCTCCTAGCAACCCAAAAAATAATAATAATAAACACTAAAAAATTAATACAATAAAATACTATAATAACAGAAAATAACTAAAAATAATACAAGAAAATAATAAAATATAATAAATATAAATATAACTTACAATAAAATTAATTAAAAAATGCAAATAAAGTCAAATAAAAATTACACAACAATTTTCAACCAATACTACCACCACTTTGCCACAGCAACGCGTGGCCGGGCACAGCTAGTCTATATATATAAAAGAGTGATGGCATCACGGCAGCGGACAAATCAACAAAAGTAAACACCCCACAACCTCGAAAATTGACAGCACAACCCCTCATCCATGCCTCTAGGTTGATACAACAAAAAGAAAAGAAAAATAAAGTCCTAATTAGAGGGAGAGGAATAATTGTTTTTATCCAATTGCTGCCAGTTAGAAGGCTAAGCTCTTGCTCACTTGGTCTCCTAGCAACCCACTCAGCCCAGGGGACCCTTTACCTTAACTACCACCAATTCCTCAATACTTTATTTCCCATACCACCATACTTCGCCACAGCAACGCGTGGCCGGGCACAGCTAGTATGTATATATATGTGTGTGGATATATATCTCTATCTATCGACGCATTCAACATAGACTCGTCTGGCTGAAGAGCTCCTCCATACAAACCCTCCCGACAGATGGCCATTCAGCCAAAGACAAATATATCTATGCATTCGACGTAGACTCACCTGGCTGAAGAACTTCTCCTGCCAGCCGACCACGGCCTCCTCGCGCTCCTCCTCCGGGCAAGGGCCACCTGAAAGACACAAGCACGGGCCGGAGGGTCAAGCGGGCGGCTGCGGACAACGGGGTCCCGGCCACTGAGCCCAAAGCGGTCACTCACCTGCCGCGGGGCCGAGGGTGGTCAAGCCGATGAGCTGCTGGCCGGAGGAGGCCTGGAGCTGCTGGAGGAGGAGGCCGGTGGACGTCACCCGCTGGAGGACGACCCTGCGAGGGAGGACACCAACCGCCCACAACATCATACTAAGACGTATATATATTATATATATTATATACATTTTATAATATAAACATATATTTACAAATATATATTTATATTATAACATATACTAGACATTTATATCTATATATATAAAAGAGTGATGGCATCACGGCGACGCACAAAACAACAAAACTACAGGCCCCCCAACCTCGAAATTTGACAACACAACCCATCATCCACGCCTCTAGGTTGATACAACAAAAAGAAAAGAAAAATAAAGTCCTCATTAGTGGGAGAGCAATAATTGTTTTTATCCAATTGCTGCCAGTTAGAAGGCTATGCTCCTCCAACTTGGTCTCCTAGCAACCCAATTAAAAATAATAAAAAACCCACTAAAAAACCATGAAAAACACTAAAAAATGAATACAATAAAATACTATAATAACAGAAAATAACTAAAAATAATACAAGAAAATAATAAAATATAATAAATAAAAAGATAACTTACAATAAAATTAATAAAAAAAGACAAATAACGTCAAATAAAAATTACACAACAATTTTAAACCAATACCACCACCACTTTGCCACAGCAACGCGTGGCCGGGCACAGCTAGTTATTATATATATTAATATATAATAGTATACGTATATAACAGATAGTTATATATATTTACATTATACTATACTTACTAATACATATACAATATAATATATATATTCATAATATTATATTGCAATATGATATAATACTAATAATACAATATAATATTATATTATATTAAATAATATTATAATAATATAAATATAATATATATATATATATATATACACAGTAGAGTCTCCCTTATCCAAGCCTCACTTATCCAAGCCTCTGGATAATCCAAGCCATTTTTGTAGTCAATGTTTTCAATATATCATGATATTTTGGTGCTAAATTCGTAAATACAGTAATTACAACATAACATTACTGCATATTGAACTACTTTTTCTGTCAAACTTGTTGTATAACATGAAGTCTTGGTGCTTAATTTGTAAAACCATAACCTAATTGGATGTTTAATAGGCTTTTCCTTGATCAGTCCTTATAATCCAAGATATTCGCTTATCCAAGCTTCTGCCGGCCCATTTAGCTTGGATTAGTGAGACTCTACTGTATATAATAATACTACGAATTATACATAAAATACATAAAACAAATATTATATATATTATACATATTATACATAATAATGCTATGTATTTTATATATATTATAATATAAATAATTTATTTATATACATTTATATTATAATGTATATAATAATACTACACATTATACATAAAACACATAAAACAAATATATATATTATACAGATTATACATAATAATACTATGCATTATATATATTATAATATAAATATATATTTACTTATACAGTAGAGTCTCACTTATCCAATAATAATAATAATAATAATAATAATATTTTTATTCTTATACCCCGCCCCATCTCCCTGATGGGCCAAGCCCGGACAGAACAATATAAAAGCAAAGCAATAAAAACAGATCAATCAACAATAAAAACAAGTCATAAAAAATCACATACAAAAATAAAATGATAAAATCATGGATTGGATTCAAAGGATCTGGGCCAAAAGTGCAAAATATCCAACACTCGCTTATTCAACGTTCTGGATTATTCAACGCATTTTTGTAGTCAATGTTTTCAATATATCGTGATATTTTGGTGCTAAATTTGTAAATACAGTCATTACAACATAACATTACTGCGTATTGAACTACTTTTTCTGTCAAACTTGTTGTAAAACATGATGTTTTGGTGCTGAATTTGTAAAATCATAACCTAATTGGATGTTTAATAGGCTTTTCCTTAATCTCTCCTTATTATCCAAGATATTCGCTTATCAAAGCTTCTGTTGGCCCGTTTAGCTTGGATAAGTGAGACTCTACTGTAGTTATTATACCTCATAGTTTACCTCATAGCTTATGTACTTACCTCAGAGTTTACCTCAGAGTCATTATAGATAGTGCTTATCATAGCCTTGGACTTACCTCAGAGTTTCCCTCAGAGTCATTCTATTATTATAGTTACTATTATTTTATTATAGTTCACCCTAGCTGGTACTTACCACATGGGTCATAGTTTAGGTACTTACCTCATAGCCTAGGACTTACCTCATGTTCTTACCCTATAGTTATTATACCTCCTAGTTTACCTCACAGCTTAGGTACTTACCACATAGTTCATCGTTTTTGTACTTACCTCATAGCCTAGGACTTACCTCATGTTCTTACCCTATAGTTATTATACCTCCTAGTTTACCTCACAGCTTATGTACTTACCACATAGTTCATCGTTTTTGTACTTACCTCATAGCCTAGGACTTACCTCATGTTCTTACCCTATAGTTATTATACCTCCTAGTTTACCTCACAGCTTAGGTACTTACCACATAGTTCATCGTTTTTGTACTTACCTCATAGCCTAGGACTTACCTCATGTTCTTACCCTATAGTTATTATACCTCCTAGTTTACCTCACAGCTTATGTACTTACCACATAGTTCATCGTTTTTGTACTTACCTCATAGCCTAGGACTTACCTCATGTTCTTACCCTATAGTTATTATACCTCATAGATAAGTACCTAAACTATGAGGTAAGTACCTAAACTATGACCTATGTGGTAAGGACCAGCTAGGGTGAACTATAATAATACAATAGTAACTATAATAATAGAATGACTCTGAAGTAAACTATGAGGTAAGTCCAAGGCTATGATAAGCACTATCTATAATGACTCTGAGGTAAACTATGAGGTAAGTACATAAGCTATGAGGTAAACTATGAGGTATAATAACTATATGGTAGTTTTTTTATATAGTTATAGTAGTTTTTGTAGTCAATGTTTTCAATATATCGTGATATTTTGGTGCTAAATTCGTAAATACAGTAATTACTACATAACATTCCTGCGTCTTGAACTACTTTTTCTGTCAAATTTGTTGTAAAACATGATGTTTTGGTGCTGAATTTGTAAAACCATAACCTAATTGGATGTTTAATAGGCTTTTCCTTGATCAGTCCTTATAATCCAAGATATTCGCTTATCCAAGCTTCTGCCGGCCCGTTTAGCTTGGATTAGTGAGGCTCTACTGTATATAATAATACTACGAATTATACATAAAATACATAAAACAAATATTATATATATTATACATATTATACATAATAATGCTATGTATTTTATATATATTATAATATAAATAATTTATTTATATACATTTATATTATAATGTATATAATAATACTACACATTATACATAAAACACATAAAACAAATATATATATTATACAGATTATACATAATAATACTATGCATTATATATATTATAATATAAATATATATTTACTTATACAGTAGAGTCTCACTTATCCAATAATAATAATAATAATAATAATAATAATAATAATAATAATTTTATTCTTATACCCCGCCCCATCTCCCTGATGGGCCAAGCCCGGACAGAACAATATAAAAGCAAAGCAATAAAAACAGATCAATCAACAATAAAAACAAGTCATAAAAAATCACATACAAAAATAAAATGATAAAATCATGGATTGGATTCAAAGGTTCTGGGCCAAAAGTGCAAAATATCCAACACTCGCTTATTCAACGTTCTGGATAATCCAAGCCATTTTTGTAGTCAATGTTTTCAATATATCGTGATATTTTGGTGCTAAATTCGTAAATACAGTCATTACAACATAGCATTACTGCGTATTGAACTACTTTTTCTGTCAAACTTGTATAACATGAAGTCTTGGTGCTTAATTTGTAAAATCATAACCTAATTGGATGTTTAATAGGCTTTTCCTTAATCTCTCCTTATTATCCAAGATATTCACTTATCCAAGCTTCTGCTGGCCCGTTTAGCTTGGATAAGTGAGACTCTACTGTATATATATAATATTATACTATACTAATATTATAATATTATGATGGAATACAATGTAATAATAATAATAATAAAAATACACTATTATAGTTGTATATTTATATTACATGTAATATTACAAGTAACATTGCAATATAGTCGTATAGTACAATATAATAATATATAATGCATATATAGTGCTTATATTGTGCTATACTAATAATATAATATATTGTATGTATATATAACTTGTAAGCCGCCCTGAGTCCCCTTCGAGGTGAGAAGGGCGGGATATAAATGTCACTAATAATAATAATAATAATAATTATTATTATTATTATTATTATTATATATTATATTTTACCGTATTACTAATAATATTACAATATATTGATACAGTACAATATAGTAATTTATTACCAGTATTGTACTATACTCATAATATAATATTGTATGTCAATTTAATCTGTAAGCCGCTCTGAGTCACCTTCGGAGTGAGACGGGCGGGATATAAATGTAGCAAATAAATAAATAAATAATAAATATAAATACAGTAGAGTCTCACTTATCCAACATAAATGGGCCAGCAGAACGTTGGATAAGCAAATATGTTGGATAATAAGGAGGGATTAAGGAAAAGCCTATCAAATTAGGTTATGATTTTACAAATGAAGCACCAAAACATCATGTTAGACAACAAATTTGACAGAAAAAGTAGTTCAATACGCAGTCATGCTATGTAGTAATTACTGTATTTACGAATTTAGCACCAAAATATCATGATGTATTGAAAACATTGACTACAAAAATGCGTTGGATAATCCAGAACGTTGGATAGATAAGCGAATCTTGGATAAGTGAGACTCTATTGTATATATGTACTATATACGTTTATATTATAATTTATATAATAATACTACGCATTATACATAAAACACATAAAACAAATATATATTATACATATTATACATAATAATACTATGTATTTTATATATTATAATATAAATATATATTTACTTATATACGTTTATATTATAATGTATATAATACTATGTATTATTATACATAATATAAATATATATTTACTAATATACATTTATATTATAATTGTATATAATACTATTAGACATAAATTGTCTTTCAATACTACGCATTATACATAAAATAAATACAGTAGAGTCTCACTTATCCAACACTCGCTTATCCAACGTTCTGGATTATTCAACGCATTTTTGTAGTCAATGTTTTCAATACATTGTGATATTTTGGTTCTAAATTCATAAATACAGTAATTATTACATAACCTTACTGTGTATTGAACTACTTTTTCTGTCAAATTTGTTGTATAACATGATGTTTTGGTGCTTAATTTGTAAAATCATAACCTAATTTGATGTTTAATCGGCTTATCCTTAATCCCTCCTTATTATCCAACATATTCGCTTATCCAACGTTCTGCCGGCCCATTTATGTTGGATAAGTGAGACTCTACTGTATTATACATAATAATACTATGTATTATATATATTATAATATAAATATATATTTACGTATATACATTTATAGTATAATGTATATAATACTATGTATTATAATATAAATACATATTATAATATAAATATATACTTACTTACATACATTAATAGTACAATGTATTTAATACTATGTATTATTATACAAATTATAATATAAATATATATTTACTAATAAACATTTAAAGTATAATGTATATAATACTATGTATTATTATACATATTATAATATAAATATATATTTACTTACATTTATAGTATAATGTATATAATACTATGTATTATTATATATATTATAATATAAATATATATTTACTTACATACATTTATAGTATAATGTATATAATACTATGTATTATTATACATATTGTAATATAAATCTATATTTACTAATATACATTTATATTATAATTATATATAACACTATCAGATGTAAATTGTCTTACAATACTACGCATTATACATAAAATAAATACTACATATTATAATATGTATTATAATATAATATAATATAATAATTTATTATTATATAAATATATAAGTAAATATATTTATATTATATTAAATTATTATATTATAATACATATTATAATATATATATTATGATGTATATAATAATACTACACATTATAATACGTATTATAATATAATTTAATATTATAATATAAATATATTTACTTATATACATTTATATTATAATGTATATAATAATACTACATACTGTATATTATAAAATAAATATATGTTATTTATACACATAATAAAAGTGATACTACATATTATATTATGATATGTATTATAATATAATATAATAATTTAATATTATAATATAAATATATTTACTTATATAAATTTATATTATAATGTATATAATAATACTACATACTGTATATTATAAAATAAATATATGTTATTTATACACATAATAAAAGTGATACTACATATTATATTATGATATGTATTATAATATAATATAATAATTTAATATTATAATATAAATATATTTACTTATATAGATTTATATTATAATGTATATAATAATACTACATACTGTATATTATAAAATAAATATATGTTATTTATACACATAATAAAAGTGATACTACATATTATATTATGATATGTATTATAATATAATATAATAATTTAATATTATAATATAAATATATTTACTTATATACATTTATATTATAATGTATATAATAAGACTACATACTGTATATTATAAAATAAATATATGTTATTTATACACATAATAAAAGTGATACTACATATTATATTATGATATGTATTATAATATAATATAATAATTTAATATTATAATATAAATATATTTACTTATATACATTTATATTATAATGTATATAATAAGACTACATACTGTATATTATAAAATAAATATATGTTATTTACACACATAATAAAAGTGATACTACATATTATATTATGATATGTATTATAACATAATATAATAATTTAATATTATAATATAAATATATTTACTTATATACATTTATATTATAATGTATATAATAAGACTACATACTGTATATTATAAAATAAATATATGTTATTTACACACATAATAAAAGTGATACTACATATTATATTATGATATGTATTATAACATAATATAATAATTTAATATTATAATATAAATATATTTACTTATATACATTTATATTATAATGTATATAATAAGACTACATACTGTATATTATAAAATAAATATATGTTATTTACACACATAATAAAAGTGATACTACATATTATATTATGATATTATAATAATTTAATATTATAATATAAATATATTTACTTATATACATTTATAGTATAATGTATATAATAATACTACGCACTACTACATACTGTATATTATAAAATAAATATATGTTATTTATACACATAATAAAAGTGAAAATACGTATGTACAGTAGAGTCTCGCTTATCCAACGTAAACGGGCCGGCAGAACGTTGGATAAGCGAATATGTTGGATAATAAGGAGGCATTAAGGAAAAGCCTATGAAACATCAAATTAGGTTAGGATTTTACAAATTAAAAAGTTTCCATTGTAGTTATAGCATTCATTTGAATGAAAGATGTCTATATCTATATAAAAGTTACTTTTTCCTGAGGTGATTTGCTGCTGAGGGAAGCAATGGCGCCCAACTCGAGCGAAGGCTCCGGAGGCCGCACTAGGCCTCACGGGAGAAAAAAGGCCATTAAAATGTCGGGAGGCCTCACCGGACGCGGAGGTTGGCGATGGGGTCCCGGGAGCGATACACGGCCACGCCGGTGTCCTCATTCCACGCTGCCTCTGCCATCCCTCGTGCCTTTTCTTCCCCTTTCTTTTTTTTTTTTCCTATGCGAGGCTCAGGCTGCGCTGTTCCTGCTAGGCCGCGTTTCCGTGGAGACGGCAAGATGGCGGCGGCGTCCACTCTAGTCTTATGCCGCCTATTGGACTCCAACCCCCGTGATCCTCTGCGCGGGTGGGAACGCGGTAGAGCCCGGCTCCGGCGCTCCGAGGCATGCTGGGAGTCGTAGTCCGCCGGGTGAAGAAGTGACGCCACGACGTCTCAGAGGAAGAGAGAAGGAAGTCGAGTCTGAAGGAAGGTGGTGAGATCAAGAAGGAAGAATAAAAAGGACAAACAGGTAGAAAGGTAAGTCTCAGGGATTGGTATTATGGGATGGGAGGAGGATTTTGGAAATAGGTATATTTTTTTATTTATGTGTGTGTGTCTCTTTAAATAGAGAGGAAGGCCCAATGCATTCAGGCCTCAGTCTCTCTAGGAATAGAAATACATAGAACTTGTGTGTCTATCCTGCCCTATATAAAGAACTATATAATATATAGTGATATATAGCATAAAATAAGATAAAATAAATATAAAATATGTCGTACAAAATATATAAAGAACGATAAAATATATAGTGATATATATATATATATAGTATAAAATAAATATAAAATATGTTGTATAAAATATATAGTGATATATATATATATATAGAGTAAAATAAATATAAAATATGTCGTATAAAATATATAAAGCACGATAAAATATATAGTGATATATATATATATAGTATAAAATAAATATAAAATATGTTGTATAAAATATATAAAGAACGATAAAATATATAGTGATATATATATATATATAGTATAAAATAAATATAAAATATGTCGTACAAAATATATAAAGAACGATAAATATATAGTGAGATATATATATATATAGTATAAAATAAATATAAAATATGTCGTATAAAATATATAAAGAACGATAAAATATATAGTGATATATATATATATATATAGTATAAAATAAATATAAAATATGTTGTATAAAATATATAAAGAATGATAAAATATATAGTGATATATATATATATAGTATAAAATAAATATAAAATATGTCGTATAAAATATATAAAGAACGATAAAATATATAGTGATATATATATATATATATAGTATAAAATAAATATAAAATATGTTGTATAAAATATATAAAGAACGATAAAATATATAGTGATATATATATATATATAGTATAAAATAAATATAAAATATGTCGTATAAAATATATAAAGAACGATAAAATATATAGTGATATATATATATATATATAGTATAAAATAAATATAAAATATGTTGTATAAAATATATAAAGAACGATAAAATATATAGTGATATATATATATATATAGTATAAAATAAATATAAAATATGTTGTATAAAATATATAAAGAACGATAAAATATATAGTGAGATATATATATATATAGTATAAAATAAATATAAAATATGTCGTATAAAATATATAAAGAACGATAAAATATATAGTGAGATATATATATATATAGTATAAAATAAATATAAAATATGTCGTATAAAATATATAAAGAACGATAAAATATATAGTGATATATATATATATATAGTATAAAATAAATATAAAATATGTTGTATAAAATATATAAAGAACGATAAAATATATAGTGATATATATATATATATATAGTATAAAATAAATATAAAATATGTCGTATAAAATATATAAAGAACGATAAAATATATAGTGATATATATATATATATAGTATAAAATAAATATAAAATATGTCGTATAAAATATATAAAGAACGATAAAATATATAGTGATATATATATATATATAGTATAAAATAAATATAAAATATGTTGTATAAAATATATAAAGAACGATAAAATATATAGTGATATATATATATATATAGTATAAAATAAATATAAAATATGTTGTATAAAATATATAAAGAACGATAAAATATATAGTGATATATATATATATATATAGTATAAAATAAATATAAAATATGTTGTATAAAATATATAAAGAACGATAAAATATATAGTGATATATATATATATATAGTATAAAATAAATATAAAATATGTCGTATAAAATATATAAAGAACGATAAAATATATAGTGATATATATATATATAGTATAAAATAAGTATAAAATATGTTGTATAAAATATATAAAGAACGATAAAATATATAGTGATATATATATATATATATAGTATAAAATAAATATAAAATATGTCGTATAAAATATATAAAGAACGATAAAATATATAGTGATATATATATATATATATATAGTATAAAATAAATATAAAATATGTCGTATAAAATATATAAAGAACGATAAAATATATAGTGATATATATATATATATATATATATATATATATATAGTATAAAATAAATATAAAATATGTTGTATAAAATATAGTACATATCTATATATATAAAAGAGTGATGGCATCACGGCGACCCACAAAACAACAAAACTACAAGGCCCCCCAACCTCGAAATTTGACAACACAACCCATCATCCACGCCTCTAGGTTGATACAACAAAAAGAAAAGAAAAATAAAGTCCTAATTAGAGAGAGAGGAATAGTTGTTTTTATCCAACTGCTGCCACTTAGAAGGCTAAGCTCCGCCCACTTGGTCTCCTAGCAACCCACTCAGCCCAACAGATGGCCACCCAGCCTCTCAATAATAATAATAATAATAATAATCTACAGTCCTAGACACTTGGGAAGTGTTCGACTTGTGATTTTGTGATATGAAATCCAGCATATCTATCTTGTTTGCTGTGTCATAATAATAATAATAATAATAATACAATCCTAAGGTTAGCAGATACCCCTAAGGGTCATCCAGTTCAACTTCCTTATATCATGCAGGAGGACACAATCCAACCACTCCTGACAGATGGCCATCCAATATCTGCACAATAATAATACACATCGAATCATAGCATCAGACAGTTAGGAGACACCCCTAAAGGCCATCCAGTCCAACCCAATTCTGCCTTGCAGGACAACACAATCCAAGCACTCCTGACAGATGGCCACCCAGCCTCTCAATACTACTACTACTACTACTACTAATAATAATAATAATAATAATCTACAGTCCTAGACACTTGGGAAGTGTTCGACTTGTGATTTTGTGATATGAAATCCAGCATATCTATCTTGTTTGCTGTGTCATACAATAATAATAATAATAATAATAATAATAATAATAATAATAATAAACATCACACAGTCCTAGACACTTGGGAAGTGTTCGACTTGTGATTTTGTGATATGAAATCCAGCATATCTATCTTGTTTGTTGTGTCATAATAATAATAATAATAATAATACAATCCTAAGGTTAGCAGATACACCTAAGGGTCATCCAGTTCAACTTCCTTATATCATGCAGGAGGACACAATCCAACCACTCCTGACAGATGGCCATCCAATATCTGCACAATAATAATACACATCGAATCATAGCTTTGTATTTGATTTTGCTGTAAGCCGCCCCGAGTCCCCTTCGGGGGAGATGGAAGCGGGATACAAATAAACTTATTATTATTATTATTATTCCTTCCTGCCTGCCTGCCTGCCTGCCAGCCGGCAGCGCCATGAGCCTGAAGTCGGAGCGGCGCGGGATCCACGTGGACCAGTCGGAGCTGCTGTGCAAGAAAGGCTGCGGCTACTATGGGAACTCGGCCTGGCAGGGCTACTGCTCCAAGTGCTGGCGGGAGGAGTACCAGAAGGCCCGCCAGAAGCAGATCCAGGAGGACTGGGAGCTGGCCGAGAGGTAAGACCGGGCCCCAGGGTGGCTGGCCCGCTGGCTGCCCGGTGGTCTTGTGGGGCCGCCCTGACCCCTTGCCCCTGCCTCTTCCAGGCTCCAGCGAGAGGAGGAAGCGGCCGCCTATGGCAGCACCGCACAGGCCCCGCCGGGAGCCCAGCCCCTCACCTTCTCCAAGTTCGAGGAGAAGAAGACCAACGAGAAGTCCAGGAAGGTCACCACCGTGAAGAAGTTCTTCGGGGCCTCCAGGCCGGGAGCCAAGAAAGGTGGGCACCCCAGGGACCATAAGGAAGATGGATGATGATGATGATGATGATTAATAATAATAATAATAATAATAATAGACTCATACCCTGTTTCCCCTAAAATAAGACATCCTCAGAAAATAAGACCTAGTAGAGGTTTTGCTGAATTGCTAAATATAAGGCCTCCCCCGAAAATAAGACCTAGCATCGTTTCTATTTGGAAGCATGCCCGCTGAACAGAACACTAGAGCAGGCAGGTTTGGTAAATGTACGTACCATAGATTGATGTATATGGAAATAATGGTAGTAACAAGAAATTCTTGATAGGATTCACAGTTTGTCTGGTTATGCTGGTTTGTGATGACAACTACTGTACAGTATATAATAAATGATCATTTTTTTTGTTCAACAATAAATGTGAATTCTTCTTCATGGAAAAATAAGACATCCCCTGAAAATAAGACCTAGAGCATCTTTGGGAGCAAAAATTAATATAAGACACTGTCTTATTTTCGGGGAAACACGGTAGTTTTGGAATAGACCCCAAGAGGCCAGAAAGTTAGAATTCCCATCACATGATTATCCATTATCAATTATTATAATCCATTATGTATTATTATTATTATTAGAGTCATAGAGTTGGAAGGGACCCCAAGAGGCCAGAAAGTTGGAATTCCCATCACATGATTATCCATTATCAATTATTATAATCCATTATTATTATTATTATTAGAGTCATAGAGTTGGAAGGGACCCCAAGAGGCCAGAAAGTTAGAATTCCCATTACATTATTATCAATTATTATAATCCATTATGTATTATTATTATTATTATTATTATTATTAGAGTCATAGAGTTGGAAGGGACCCCAAGAGGCCAGAAAGTTAGAATTCCCATCACATGATTATCCATTATCAATTATTATAATCCATTATGTATTAGACTCATAGCTTTGGAAGGGACCCCAAGAGACCAGAAAGTTAGAATTCCCATTACAATTATTATAATCCATTATCTATTATTATTATTACTATTACTATTATTAAACTCATAGAGTTGGAAGGGACCCCAAGAGGCCAGAAAGTTGGAATTCCCATTACAATTATTATAATCCATTATCTATTATTATTACTATTATTATTATTAAACTCATAGAGTTGGAAGGGACCCCAAGAGGCCAGAAAGTTGGAATTCCCATTACATTATTATCCATTATCTATTATTATTACTATTATTATTATTAAACTCATAGAGTTGGAAGGGATCCCAAGAGGCCAGAAAGTTGGAATTCCCATTACATTATTATCCATTATCTATTATTATTACTATTATTATTATTAAACTCATAGAGTTGGAAGGGATCCCAAGAGGCCAGAAAGTTGGAATTCCCATTACATTATTATCCATTATCTATTATTAATACTATTATTATTATTAAACTCATAGAGTTGGAAGGGACCCCAAGAGGCCAGAAAGTTGGAATTCCCATTACATTATTATCCATTATCTATTATTATTACTATTATTATTATTAAACTCATAGAGTTGGAAGGGATCCCAAGAGGCCAGAAAGTTGGAATTCCCATTACATTATTATCCATTATCTATTATTAATACTATTATTATTATTAAACTCATAGAGTTGGAAGGGACCCCAAGAGGCCAGAAAGTTGGAATTCCCATTACATTATTATCCATTATCTATTATTATTACTATTATTATTATTAAACTCATAGAGTTGGAAGGGATCCCAAGAGGCCAGAAAGTTGGAATTCCCATTACATTATTATCCATTATCTATTATTATTACTATTATTATTATTAAACTCATAGAGTTGGAAGGGATCCCAAGAGGCCAGAAAGTTAGAATTCCCATTACATTATTATCCATTATCTATTATTATTACTATTATTATTATTAAACTCATAGAGTTGGAAGGGACCCCAAGAGGCCAGAAAGTTGGAATTCCCATTACAATTATTATAATCCATTATCTATTATTATTACTATTATTATTATTAAACTCATAGAGTTGGAAGGGATCCCAAGAGGCCAGAAAGTTAGAATTCCCATTACAATTATTATAATCCATTATCTATTATTATTACTATTATTATTATTATTAAACTCATAGAGTTGGAAGGGACCCAAGAGGCCAGAAAGTTAGAATTCCCATTACAATTATTATAATCCATTATCTATTATTATTATTATTATTATTATTATTATTATTATTATTATTATTATTATTATTACTATTATTATTATTAAACTCATAGAGTTGGAAGGGACCCCAAGAGGCCAGAAAGTTAGAATTCCCATTACAATTATTATAATCCATTATCTATTATTATTATTATTATTATTATTATTATTATTATTATTATTATTATTATTATTATTATTACTATTATTATTATTAAACTCATAGAGTTGGAAGGGACCCCAAGAGGCCATCCAGTCCAACCTCCTTCAACCAGAAAGGGAGATAGAATTACTATTATATTATTCATTCATTTCATCATCACACATATTCTAACACTCACTCATAATCCATTCATTCACTCATTCCTACTCCTTGTTTTGTTGTTGTTTTGATTGATTGACAGCTTGTATCTCTTTATGTTGCACACATTCCTTGTTGTTATTATTGTTGTCTTGATTGATTGACAACTTTATTATTATTATTATTATTATTATTATTATTATTATTATTGGTATCTTTTTATGTTGCACATATTCCTTGTTGTTGCTGTCTTGAGTGATTGGTGCCTCTTTATGTTGCAGATATTCCTTGTTGTTGTTGTCTTGATTGATTGACAGCTTGTGTCTCTTTATGTTGCACACATTCCTTGTTATTGTTGTCTTGATTGATTGATTGACAACAACATTATTATTATTATTATTATTGGTGTCTCTTTATGTCACACATATTCCTTGTTGTTGTTGTTGTTGTCTTGATTGATCGACAGCTTGGTGTCTTTATGTCGCACACATTCCTTGTTGTTGTTGTCTTGATTGATTGACAACAACGTTATTATTATTATTATTATTATTATTATTATTATTATTGGTGTCTATGTTGTGGATATTCCTTGTTGTTGTTGCTGTCTTGATTGATTGACAACAACATTATTATTATTATTATTATTATTATTATTATTATTATTATTATTATTGGTGTCACTTTAGGTCACACATATTCCTTGTTGTTGTTACTGTCTTGATTGATTGCTGCCTCCTTATTTTGCAGATATTCCTTGTTGTTGCTGTCGTGATTGATTGACAACAACATTATTATTATTATTATTATTATTATTATTATTATTATTATTATTATTATTATTGGTGTCTCTGTATGTTGCACATATTCCTTGTTGTTGCTGTCTTGATTGATTGACAACTTTATTATTATTATTATTATTGGTGTCCCTTTATGTTGCGGATATTCCTTGTTGTTATTGTCTTGATTGATTGACAGCTTGGTGTCTTTATGTCGCACACATTCCTTGTTGCTGTCTTGATTGATTGGTGCCTCTTTATGTTGCGGATATTCCTTGTTGTTATTATTGTCTTGATTGATTGACAACATTATTATTATTATTATTATTGTCTCTTTATGTTGCGGATATTCCTTGTTGTTATTGTCTTGATTGATTGACAACTTTATTATTATTAGTGTCTTTATGTTGCACATATTCCTTGTTGTTGTTATTGTCTTGATTGATTGACAACTTTATTATTATTAGTGTTTTTATGTTGCACATATTCCTTGTTGTTGTTATTGTCTTGATTGATTGACAACTTTATTATTATTATTATTATTATTGGTGTCTCTTTATGTCGTACATATTCCTTGATGTTGTCTTGATTGATTGACAACTTTATTATTATTGGTGTCTCTTTATGTCGCACCTATTCCTTGTTGTTATTGTATTGATTGATTGACAACATTATTATTATTATTATTATTATTATTATTATTATTATTATTATTATTGGTGTCTCTTTATGTCGCACCTATTCCTTGTTGTTATTGTCTTGATTGATTGACAACATTATTATTATTATTATTATTATTGTTGGTGTCTCTTTATGTCGCACCTATTCCTTGTTGTTGTTATTGCCTTGATTGATTGACTTTATTATTATTGGTGTCTCTTTATGTCGCACATATTCCTTGTTGTTGTTGTCTTGATTGATTGACAACATTATTATTATTATTATTATTATTATTATTATTATTGTCTCTTTATGTCGCACCTATTCCTTGTTGTTATTGCTGTCTTGATTGATTGGTGCCTCTTTGTGTTGTGGATATTCCTTGTTGTTGTTGTTGTTGTTGTTGTTGTTGTTGTTGCTGTCTTGATTGCTTGAAAACTTTATTATTTTATTATGACACAGCAAACAAGATAGATATGCTGGATTTCATATCTATCTTGTTTGCTGTGTCATAATAAAATAATCGTCTTGATTGATTGACAACATTATTATTATTATTATTATTATTATTGTTATTGTTATTGTTATTGTTATTGTTACTGTCTTGATTGATTGACAACTTTATTATTATTATTATTGGTGTCTCTTTATGTCACACATATTCCTTGTTGTTATTGTCTTGATTGATTGACAACTTTATTATTATTGGTCTCTCTTTATGTTGCACATATTCCTTGTTGTTATTGTCTTGATTGATTGACAACTTCATTATCATTGGTGTCTCTTTATGTCGCACCTATTCCTTGTTGTTATTGTCTTGATTGATTGACAACTTCATTATCATTGGTGTCTCTTTATGTCGCACCTATTCCTTGTTGTTATTGTCTTGATTGATTGACAACTTTATTATTATTGGTGTCTCTTTATATCGCATCTATTCCTTGTTGTTGTTATTGTCTTGATTGATTGACAACTTGCTGAGACTCCGCCAGTTTCCGGACAGATGTTGGCTTTTCTTCCTGTTGCGTTGGACTCTCTTAGCTTCGCCTGTGTCTTGATTGATTGACAACTTCATTATCATTGGTGTCTCTTTATGTTGCACCTATTCCTTGTTGTTATTGTCTTGATTGATTGACAACTTTATTATTATTGGTCTCTCTTTATGTTGCACCTATTCCTTGTTGTTATTGTCTTGATTGATTGACAACTTTATTATTATTGGTCTCTCTTTATGTTGCACCTATTCCTTGTTGTTATTGTCTTGATTGATTGACAACTTTATTATTATTGGTCTCTCTTTATGTTGCACATATTCCTTGTTGTTATTGTCTTGGTTGATTGACAACTTCATTATTATTGGTCTCTCTTTATGTTGCACCTATTCCTTGTTGTTATTGTCTTGATTGATTGACAACTTTATTATTATTGGTCTCTCTTTATGTTGCACATATTCCTTGTTGTTATTGTCTTGATTGATTGACAACTTTATTATTATTGGTGTCTCTTTATATCGCATCTATTCCTTGTTGTTGTTATTGTCTTGATTGACTGACAACTTGCTGGGACTCCGCCAGTTTCCGGACAGATGTTGGCTTTTCTTCCTGTTGCGTTGGACTCTCTTAGCTTCGCCTGTGTCTTGATTGATTGACAACTTCATTATCATTGGTGTCTCTTTATGTCGCACCTATTCCTTGTTGTTGTTATTGTCTTGATTGACTGACAACTTGCTGGGACTCCGCCAGTTTCCGGACAGATGTTGGCTTTTCTTCCTGTTGCGTTTGACGATGTCAACAGGCTGTTGACACCAGATTGTTGGTCAACTTTCTGTGTCCTGCGTAATTCATCTTGAGGCCTCTGTCTTCTTAGGATGGGCCTTGGCCAGCCTTGGTAGGCTTCCCATCCAACCCAGGTCTCTTTTTGGGGGGTCCTCTCTCCTCTCCAGCCTCCCAGGACTCAACTGGCGCCAAACCGGACCCAAGTGGGAGCGAGCTGAGTGCGGACGCCTTCCTCAGGGACCTCCGGGAGATATTCACTCCCCATTGGGAGCTCTCCTCTCCCGCCGAAGGTAGAGGTAGATAGCGGAGTAGAGTAGATGCGCAGCTTCCGTGGGTGCCTCCCGTAGATCACTTTCCCTCCGTGACCGTCACCCCGCATCCACCCGCGTGTGCCGGTCTGGCCCTTCCGTGTGCGTGTGTTTGTATGTGTGAGTCTGACGCTGAGTCTCTCCTGTCTTCTCTCTCCTTCCGCTCCATCACGTCCATCCTGCATCTCTTCCATCCTTCATTCGGGACAGTCCTGGGTGGCAAGCGCAGAGGAGGTAATACATGCTGTGCTAATTTTATCTATCTATATATATAAAAGGGTAATGGCGTTTCGGCCTCGGACAAAACAACAAAACTACACATCCCAGAAACACCAAACTTGGCAGCACAACCCCTCCTCCATGCCCCTACGTTCATACAACAAAAAGAAAAGAAAAATAAAGTCCTAATTAGAGGGAGAGGAATAGTTGTTTTTAGAAGGCTAAGCTCCGCCCACTTGGTCTCCTAGCAACCCACTCAGCCCAGGGGACAGGCAGAGTTAGGCCTCACTTAGGCCTCTTCCCCACTGCCTATAAAATACAGATTATCTGATTTTAACTGGATTATATGGCAGTGCAGACTCAAGGCCCTTCTACACAGCTATATAACCCATTTATAATCTTATATTATCTGCTTTAAACTGGATTATCTTGAGTCCACACTGCCATATAATCCACTTCAGTGTGCATTGTATACAGCTGTGTAGAAGGGGCAAATCCCAGGAGCGGAGTGAGCGCCCGCTGTTAGCCCCAGCTCCTGCCAACCTAGCAGTTCGAAAACATACCAATGTGAGTAGATCAATAGGTACCGCTCCGGCGGGAAGGTAACAGCGCTCCATAACGTTTTATTATTATGTATATTAGTATATTTTTATTAGTATTTCTATGTTATCACTGTTTATTACAGTTACTATATTATTGTTACTATTTAGCAGTTCGAAAACATGCAAATGTGAGTAGATCAATAGGTACCGCTCCTATTGGCGGGAAGGTAACATTGGCACTCCATGCAGTCATGTCAGCGGCTACATAATAATTATTATTATTTTCAAGATGGAATTACTATATTATTATTTTCAAGATAATTCCTATATTATTATTATTATTCTCAAGATAGAATTACTATATTATTATTCTCAAGATAATTACTATATTATTATTATTATTCTCAAGATAAATTCCTATATTATTATTCTCAAGATAATTACTAATTATTCTCAAGATAATTACTTTATTATTATTATTATTATTATTCTCAAGATAATTACTTTATTATTATTATTATTATTATTATTATTCTCAAAATAGAATTACTATATTATTATTATTATTCTCAAGATAGAATTACTATATTATTATTCTCAAGATAATTACTAGATTATTATTATTATTCTCAAGATAGAATTACTATATTATTATCCTCAAGATAATTCCTATATTATTATTATTCTCAAGATAATTACTATATTATTATTATTCTCGAGATAAATTATTATATTATTATTATTATTATTATTCTCAAGATAGAATTATTATATTATTATTCTCAAGATAATTACTAATTATTCTCAAGATAATTACTATATTATTATTATTATTACTCTCAAGATAGAATTACTATATTATTATTATTCTCAAGATAATTACTATATTATTATTATTATTCTCAAGATAATTACTATATTATTATTATTATTATTCTCAAGATAATTACTATATTATTATTATTATTCTCATGATAATTACTATATTATTATTATTATTCTCAAGATAATTACTATATTATTATTATTATTCTCATGATAATTACTATATTATTATTATTATTCTCAAGATAATTACTATATTATTATTATTATTCTCAAGATAATTACTATATTATTATTATTATTCTCATGATAATTACTATATTATTATTATTCTCAAGATAATTACTATATTATTATTATTATTCTCATGATAATTACTATATTATTATTATTATTCTCAAGATAGAATTAATATATTGTTCTCAAGATAATTACTATATTATTATTATTATTCTCATGATAATTACTATATTATTATTATTATTATTCTCATGATAATTACTATATTATTATTATTCTCAAGATAATTACTATATTATTATTATTATTCTCAAGATAATTACTATATTATTATTATTATTCTCAAGATAATTACTATATTAATATTATTATTCTCAAGATAATTACTATATTATTATTATTATTCTCAAGATAATTACTATATTATTATTATTATTCTCATGATAATTACTATATTATTATTATTATTCTCAAGATAATTACTATATTATTATTATTATTCTAAAGATAATTACTATATTATTATTATTATTCTCATGATAATTACTATATTATTATTATTCTCAAGATAATTACTATATTATTATTATTATTCTCATGATAATTACTATATTATTATTATTATTCTCAAGATAATTACTATATTATTATTATTATTCTCATGATAATTACTATATTATTATTATTATTATTATTATTATTCACAAGATATTATTCTTATTATAATTCTTATTCTTATTCTTCTGCTTCCTGCGCAGATGCCCCGGAGGCCAAGTCCGGGAGCCCGTCCATCAGCCGGCAGGTCTCTCTGGAGACGGACAGGGTCTCCAAGGACTTTGTGGAGTTCCTCAAGCCCTTCCAGAAGCCCGGCCAGGACCTCTACAAGCAGTGCAAGATCTTCCTGGAACACATGCACCACAAGCGGGTCAGCAACAACAACATTCACCATCATTTATTATTATTATTATTATTATTATTATTATTAGCACCTGCTCCGGGTTTGAACGCCTCCCTCCCTATTTCATTCATTGCGTGGCCCTTACACACTTAAATTATATGTTTACTAGCTGTGCCCGGCCACGCGTTGCTGTGGCAAAGTGGTGGTGGTCTTGGTTAAAAGTTGTTGTGGAATTTTTATTTGACGTTATATGTATTTTTAAAATTAATTTTATTGTAACTTATCTTTTTTATTTATTATATTTTATTATTTTGTTGTATTTTTTTTAGTTATTTTGTTATAGTATTTTATTGTATTAATTTTTTAGTGTTTTTTATTATTTATTATTGTATCATTTGTATTTATTTTATTTTTTATTCTTTTATTAACACTGGGCTGAGTGGGTTGCTAGGAGACCAAGTGGGCGGAGCTTAGCCTTCTAAGTGGCAGCAATTGGATAAAAACAATTATTTCTCTCCCTCTAATGAGGACTTTATTTTTCTTTGCTTTTTGTTGTATCAACCTAGAGGCGTGGATGATGGGTTGTGTTGTCAAATTTCGAGGTTGGGGGGCCTGTAGTTTTGTTGTTTTGTGGGTCGCCGTGATGCCAACACTCTTTTATATATATAGATATTTATTATATTCATGAAATTTCATTACCCTTTTTTATATATAGACGAAATTTCATTACCCTTCTATATATATATATAAAAGGGTAATGAAATTTCGGCCTAGGACAAAACAACAAAACTATACATCCCAGAAACACTAAACTTCGCAGCACAACCCCTCATCCACGCCTCTACGTTCATACAACAAAAAGAAAAGAAAAATAAAGTCCTAATTAGAGGGAGAGGAATAATTGTTTTTATCCAACTGCTGTCACTTAGAAGGCTAAGCTCCGCCAACTTGGTCTCCTAGCAACCCAATTTATTATATTTTATTATTTTATTTATTATATTTTATTATTTTGTTGTATTTTTTTAGTTATTTTGTTATAGTATTTTATTGTATTAATTTTTTTAGTGTTTTTTATTATTTATTATTGTATTATTTGTATTTATTTTATTTTTTATTCTTTTATTAACACTGGGCTGAGTGGGTTGCTAGGAGACCAAGTGGGCGGAGCTTAGCCTTCTAAGTGGCAGCAATTGGATAAAAACAATTATTTCTCTCCCTCTAATGAGGACTTTATTTTTCTTTGCTTTTTGTTGTATCAACCTAGAGGCGTGGATGATGGGTTGTGTTGTCAAATTTCGAGGTTGGGGGGCTTGTAATTTTGTTGTTTTGTGGGTCGCCGTGATGCCATCACTCTTTTATATATATATAGATGTACATATATAGAGACAAATTATGTGCCTATGTGTGTGTATATATGCATAAATGATATGTGTATGTACATATAGTGTGTATATATTTATATAGAAATAATTTTCAGATATATAAATTATGTGCATATGTATGTGTGCGTAGATTATCTATATATATAAAAGACAAAACAACAAAACTACCCACCACAGAAACACAACCCCTCATCCATGCCTCTACGTTCACACAGCAAAAGAAAAGAAAAATAACGTCCTAATTAGAGGGAGAGGAATAATTGTTTTTATCCCATTGCTGCCAGTTAGAAGGCTAAGAAGTTAGAAGGCCCACTTGGTCTCCTAGCAACCCACTCAGCCCAGGGGACAGGCAGAGTTAGGCCTCACTTAGGCCTTTTCCACAATGCCTATAAAATACAGATTATCAGTGTAGACTCAAGGCCCTTCCACACAGCTATAGAACCCATTTATAACATTATATTATCTGCTTTGAACTGGATTATCTTGACTCCACACTGACATATAATCCACTTCAGTGTCCAGTCGGACACAACTGAACTAAATGTTCACTACCACCAATTCCTCAATACTTTATTTCCCAGACCACCAGACTTCGCCACAGCAACGCACAGCTAGTATATTTATATAGAAATATAGAAATAAATATGAATGATGTGCTCATGTTCTTATATATATATATAAAATATAAAAATAAAGTATGTGCATGTATGTCTCTATAAAAATTATGTGCATAGAGAAGTGTGTGTATATATATATATATATCTATGTATATATATGTGTGTGCGTAAATATGTGTAAATATGTGGGTATATATATAAATGAGAATATAAATATATATGTGGGTATATATATATATATATGAATGAGAATATAAATATATATGTGGATGTGTGTGTGTGTGTATATATATATATATATGAATGAGAATATAAATATATATGTGGGTATATATATATGGATGAGAATATAAATTATAAATACATATGTAGGTGTGTGTGTGTGTATATATATATATATGAATGAGAATATAAATATATATGTGGGTATATATATGAATGGGAATATAAATATGTGGATATATATATATATATATATATATATATATATGAAAGAATATAAATATATATGGGTGTGTGTGTGTGTGGTTATGGACATCTAGTCCAACCCCTGTCTTATTATTGTTCCTAATAATAATAATAATAATAATAATAATAATAATAAATATGTGGGTGTGTGTATATATATATATATATATATATATATATATATATATATATATATATATATGAATGAGAATATAAATCTTGTGGTTATGAACATCTAGTCCAACCCCTGTCTTATTACTGTTCCTAATAATAATAATAATTATAATTAAAATTATAATTATAATAAATACAGTATATCTATCTTGTTTGCTGTGTCATAATAAAATAATAATAATAAATATGTGTGTGTATATATATATGAATGAGAATATAAATCATGTGGTTATGAACATCTAGTCCAACCCCTGTCTTATTATTGTTCCTAATAATAATAATAATAATAATAATAATAATAATAATAATAATAATAAAATATGTGGGTGGGTGTGTGTGTGTGTGTGTGTGTGTGTGTATATATATATATATATATATATATATATATATATATATATATATATATATGAATGAGAATATAAATCTTGTGGTTATGAACATCTAGTCCAACCCCTGTCTTATTATTGTTCCTAATAATAATAATAATAATAAATATGTGTGTGTGTATATATATGAATGAGAATATAAATCATGTGGTTATGAACATCTAGTCCAACCCGTCTTATTATTGTTCCTAATAATAATAATAATAATAATAATAATAAATATGTGGGTGGGTGTGTGTATATATATATATATATATATATATATATATATATATATATATATGAGAATATAAATCATGTGGTTATGAACATCTAGTCCAACCCCTGTCTTATTATTGTTCCTAATAATAATAATAATAATAAATATGTGTGTGTATATATATATGAATGAGAATATAAATCATGTGGTTATGAACATCTAGTCCAACCCCTGTCTTATTATTGTTCCTAATAATAATAATAATAATAAATATGTGGGTGGGTGTATATATATATATATATATATATGAATGAGAATATAAATCTTGTGGTTATGAACATCTAGTCCAACCCCTGTCTTATTACTGTTCCTAATAATAATAATAATAATAATTAATATTATAATTATAATAAATCCAGTATATCTATCTTGTTTGCTGTGTCATAATAATAATAATAATAATAATAATAATAATAATAATAATAATAATAATAAATATTGTGCCCTTTGCTGTCTCTCTCTCTGTCAGGAGCTGAGCATCGAGGAGCAGTCTGAATACGCCCAGGACTTCTACCAAAGCGTGGCCGAGAAGCTCCAGACGCGCTGGAAAGGTATGGATGGACGGCCTGTGGTTTTGCCAGAGGTGGTTGCAAGCGGGAGAGCTCTTCCCGTCCTCCTGCTTTTGTGTTTCAGTGTCTCCGGAGAAAGTGGAGAAGGCCATGGACCAAGTGGAGAAGTACGTCATGACGCGGCTGTACAAGTACGTCTTCTGCCCGGAGACCACCGAGGACGAGAAGAAGGACCTGGCCGTCCAGCGCAGGATCCGGTGCGAATCCAGATCATGACGGGCATCGGGAGGGTCGTGGTGAGGGTCCTCACGGGGTTGGAGGGGACCCAACAGGACACCCAGTGCCACCCCTGTCTGCCAGGCAGGAAAACAGAATTACTCTATTATTATTCTTCTCAAAATAGAATTACTTTATTATTATTATTATTATTATTAAGATAGTTACTATATTATTATTCTCAAGACAGAATTACTATATTATTATTCTCGATAGAATCACTATATTATCATTATTATTATTATTATTAAATCACTATATTATTATTCTCAAGATAGAATCACTCTATTATTATTATTCTCAAAATAGAATTACTTTATTATTATTATTATTATTATTAAGATAGTTACTATATTATTATTCTCAAGACAGAATTACTATATTATTATTCTCGATAGACTCACTATATTATCATTATTATTATTATTAAATCACTATATTATTATTCTCAAGATAGAATCACTCTATTATTATTATTCTCAAAATAGAATTACTTCATTATTATTATTATTATTAAGATAGTTACTATTATATTATTCTCAAGACAGAATTACTATATTATTATTCTCGATAGACTCACTATATTATCATTATTATTATTATTAAATCACTATATTATTATTCTCAAGATAGAATCACTCTATTATTATTATTCTCAAAATAGAATTACTTTATTATTATATTATTATTAAGATAGTTACTATATTATTATTCTCAAGACAGAATTACTATATTATTATTCTCGATAGACTCACTATATTATCATTATTATTATTATTATTATTAAATCACTATATTATTATTCTCAAGACAGAATTACTATATTATTATTCTCGATAGACTCACTATATTATCATTATTATTATTATTATTAAATCACTATATTATTATTCTCAAGATAGAATCACTATATTATTATTCTCGATAGACTCACTATATTATCATTATTATTATTATTATTATTATTAAATCACTATATTATTATTCTCAAGACAGAATTACTATATTATTATTCTCGATAGACTCACTATATTATCATTATTATTATTAAATCACTATATTATTATTCTCAAGATAGAATCACTATATTATTATTCTCGATAGACTCACTATATTATCATTATTATTATTATTATTAAATCACTATATTATTATTCTCAAGACAGAATTACTATATTATTATTCTCGATAGACTCACTATATTACCATTATTATTATTATTAAATCACTATATTATTATTCTCAAGATAGAATCACTATATTATTATTCTCGATAGACTCACTATATTATCATTATTATTATTATTAAATCACTATATTATTATTCTCAAGATAGAATCACTCTATTATTATTATTCTCAAAATAGAATTACTTCATTATTATTATTATTATTAAGATAGTTACTATTATATTATTCTCAAGACAGAATTACTATATTATTATTCTCGATAGACTCACTATATTATCATTATTATTATTATTAAATCACTATATTATTATTCTCAAGATAGAATCACTCTATTATTATTATTCTCAAAATAGAATTACTTCATTATTATATTATTATTAAGATAGTTACTATATTATTATTCTCAAGACAGAATTACTATATTATTATTCTCGATAGAATCACTATATTATCATTATTATTATTATTAAATCACTATATTATTATTCTCAAGATAGAATCACTATATTATTATTCTCGATAGACTCACTATATTATCATTATTATTATTATTATTATTAAATCACTATATTATTATTCTCAAGACAGAATTACTATATTATTATTCTCGATAGACTCACTATATTATCATTATTATTATTATTATTATTAAATCACTATATTATTATTCTCAAGATAGAATCACTATATTATTATTATTTTCAAGATAGAGTTAATATATTATTATTATTATTATTATTATTATTATTATTATTTATGAGAAGCCCATTTCTGCTCCCTCCCAGGGCCCTGCACTGGGTGACCCCGCAAATGCTGTGCGTCCCCGTCAACGAGGAGATCCCGGAGGTCTCAGACGTGGTTGTGAAAGCCATCACAGGTACGCAGCAGATTTCAAGACAAATAATAATAGTCATAGTGGTCTGGTCATGTTGTGGTTCTCCCCCTTAAGACCTGCCACCAGGTGGGCTTTAGGCTGTGGCCCCTAAAATTATTATTATTATTATTATTATTATTGTGGGTTTTAGACCATGGCCCCTATTATTATTATTATTATTATTATTATGGGCTTTAGGCAATGACCCCTATTATAATTATAATTATTATTATTATTGCGGACTTTAGGTCATGACCCCTATTATTGTTGTTGTTGTGGATTTTAGGCCATTACCCCTATTATTATTATATTATTATTATTGTGGGTTTTAGGCCATTAACCCTATTATTATTATTATTGCGGGCTTTAGGCCATGACCCCTATTGTTGTTGTTGTTGTTGTTGTTATTATTATTATTAATAATGTTGTGAGCTTTAGGTCATGACCCCTATTATTATTATTATTATTATTATTATTATTATTATTATTGTTGTTGTGGGCTTTAGGCCATGACCCCTATTATTATTATTATTATTATTATTATTATTATTATTATTATTATGGTGGGACTTAGGCCATGGCCCTATTGTTGTTGTTGTTGTTATTATTATTAATGTTGTGAGCTTTAGGTCATGACCCCTATTATTATTATTATTATTATTATTGTGGGCTTTAGGCCATGACCCCTATTATTATTATTATTATTATTATTATTATTATTATTAATGTTGTGGGTTTTAGGCCATGACTCCTATTATTATTATTATTATTATTATTATTATTATTATTATTATTATTATGGACTTTAGTCCATGACCCCTATTATTATTATTATTATTGTTGTGGGCTTTAGGCCATGTCCCCTATTACTATTATTATTATGGGCTTTAGGTCATGACCCCTATTATTATTATTATTATTATTATTATTATTATTATTGTGGGCTTTAGGCCATGACCCCTATTATTATTATTATTATTATTATTATTATTATTATTATTAATGTTGTGGGTTTTAGGCCATGACTCCTATTATTATTATTATTATTATTATTATTATTATTATTATTATTATTATTGTGGGCTTTAGGCCATGTCCCCTATTACTATTATTATTATGGGCTTTAGTCCATGACCCCTATTATTATTATTATTATTATTAATTATTATTGTTCTCCCGGGTGGGGCAGACATCATAGAGATGGACTCGAAGCGTGTTCCGCGGGAGAAGCTGTGTTGCGTGACGAGCTGCAGCAAGCACATCTTCACGGCCATCCGGACCAGCAAGGAGGAGCCGGCCTCGGCGGACGACTTCCTCCCCACGCTCATCTACATCGTGCTCAAGGGAAACCCCCCACGGCTCCAGTCCAACCTCCAGTACATCACACGCTTCTGCAACCCCTCGCGACTCATGTCCGGCGAGGACGGCTACTACTTCACCAACCTGGTAGGATCTGCATAGATTACGTTATCATCGGCATATGGGATTTCTATCTCAGATATTGTAGTTCTTCTGAATGTGCATAGACTGCGTTAGCATCGGCATATGGGATTTCTAGAACATGATGGTGTAGGTACATATAATATTGATCATAATACATACTGTCAATCAGTAGAGAGTGATGGACAGGTGGGTGACCCTGGTGACGGTACTATTATTACCGTATTTCCCATATGCTATGTCTAGGGTGGGAGGGGCGGGATATACATACTGTCAATCAGTAGAGAGTGATGGACAGGTGGGTGACCCTGGTGACGGTACTATTATTACCGTATTTCCCATATGCTATGTCTAGGGTGAGAGGGGCAGGATATACATACTGTCAATCAGTAGAGAGTGATGGACAGGTGGGTGACCCTGGTGACGGTACTATTATTACCGTATTTCCCATATGCTATGTCTAGGGTGAGAGGGGCGGGATATACATACTGTCAATCAGTAGAGAGTGATGGACAGGTGGGTGACCCTGGTGACGGTACTATTATTACCGTATTTCCCATATGCTATGTCTAGGGTGGGAGGGGCGGGATATACATACTGTCAATCAGTAGAGAGTGATGGACAGGTGGGTGACCCTGGTGACGGTACTATTATTACCGTATTTCCCATATGCTATGTCTAGGGTGGGAGGGGCGGGATATACATACTGTCAATCAGTAGAGAGTGATGGACAGGTGGGTGACCCTGGTGACGGTACTATTATTACCATATTTCCCATATGCTATGTCTAGGGTGGGAGGGGCGGGATATACATACTGTCAATCAGTAGAGAGTGATGGACAGGTGGGTGACCCTGGTGACGGTACTATTATTACCATATTTCCCATATGCTATGTCTAGGGTGAGAGGGGCGGGATATACATACTGTCAATCAGTAGAGAGTGATGGACAGGTGGGTGACCCTGGTGACGGTACTATTATTACCGTATTTCCCATATGCTATGTCTAGGGTGGGAGGGGCGGGATATACATACTGTCAATCAGTAGAGAGTGATGGACAGGTGGGTGACCCTGGTGACGGTACTATTATTACCATATTTCCCATATGCTATGTCTAGGGTGAGAGGGGCGGGATATACATACTGTCAATCAGTAGAGAGTGATGGACAGGTGGGTGACCCTGGTGACGGTACTATTATTACCATATTTCCCATATGCTATGTCTAGGGTGAGAGGGGCGGGATATACATACTGTCAATCAGTAGAGAGTGATGGAGAGGTGGGTGACCCTGGTGACGGTACTATTATTACCATATTTCCCATATGCTATGTCTAGGGTGAGAGGGGCGGGATATACATACTGTCAATCAGTAGGGAGTGATGGACAGGTGGGTGACCCTGGTGACGGTACTATTATTACCATATTTCCCATATGCTATGTCTAGGGTGAGAGGGGCGGGATATACATACTGTCAATCAGTAGAGAGTGATGGAGAGGTGGGTGACCCTGGTGACGGTACTATTATTACCATATTTCCCATATGCTATGTCTAGGGTGAGAGGGGCGGGATATACATACTGTCAATCAGTAGAGAGTGATGGACAGGTGGGTGACCCTGGTGACAGTACTATTATTACCATATTTCCCATATGCTATGTCTAGGGTGGGAGGGGCGGGATATACATACTGTCAATCAGTAGAGAGTGATGGACAGGTGGGTGACCCTGGTGACGGTACTATTATTACCATATTTCCCATATGCTATGTCTAGGGTGAGAGGGGCGGGATATACATACTGTCAATCAGTAGAGAGTGATGGAGAGGTGGGTGACCCTGGTGACGGTACTATTATTACCATATTTCCCATATGCTATGTCTAGGGTGAGAGGGGCGGGATATACATACTGTCAATCAGAAGAGAGTGATGGACAGGTGGGTGACCCTGGTGACGGTACTATTATTACCATATTTCCCATATGCTATGTCTAGGGTGAGAGGGGCGGGATATACATACTGTCAATCAGTAGAGAGTGATGGAGAGGTGGGTGACCCTGGTGACGGTACTATTATTACCATATTTCCCATATGCTATGTCTAGGGTGAGAGGGGCGGGATATACATACTGTCAATCAGTAGAGAGTGATGGAGAGGTGGGTGACCCTGGTGACGGTACTATTATTACCATATTTCCCATATGCTATGTCTAGGGTGAGAGGGGCGGGATATACATACTGTCAATCAGTAGAGAGTGATGGAGAGGTGGGTGACCCTGGTGACGGTACTATTATTACCATATTTCCCATATGCTATGTCTAGGGTGAGAAGGGCGGGATATACATACTGTCAATCAGTAGAGAGTGATGGACAGGTGGGTGACCCTGGTGACAGTACTATTATTACCATATTTCCCATATGCTATGTCTAGGGTGGGAGGGGCGGGATATACATACTGTCAATCAGTAGAGAGTGATGGACAGGTGGGTGACCCTGGTGACGGTACTATTATTACCATATTTCCCATATGCTATGTCTAGGGTGAGAGGGGCGGGATATACATACTGTCAATCAGTAGAGAGTGATGGACAGGTGGGTGACCCTGGTGACGGTACTATTATTACCATATTTCCCATATGCTATGTCTAGGGTGGGAGGGGCGGGATATACATACTGTCAATCAGTAGAGAGTGATGGACAGGTGGGTGACCCTGGTGACAGTACTATTATTACCATATTTCCCATATGCTATGTCTAGGGTGGGAGGGGCGGGATATACATACTGTCAATCAGTAGAGAGTGATGGAGAGGTGGGTGACCCTGGTGACGGTACTATTATTACCATATTTCCCATATGCTATGTCTAGGGTGAGAGGGGCGGGATATACATACTGTCAATCAGTAGAGAGTGATGGACAGGTGGGTGACCCTGGTGACGGTACTATTATTACCATATTTCCCATATGCTATGTCTAGGGTGAGAGGGGCGGGATATACATACTGTCAATCAGTAGAGAGTGATGGAGAGGTGGGTGACCCTGGTGACGGTACTATTATTACCATATTTCCCATATGCTATGTCTAGGGTGAGAAGGGCGGGATATACATACTGTCAATCAGTAGAGAGTGATGGACAGGTGGGTGACCCTGGTGACAGTACTATTATTACCATATTTCCCATATGCTATGTCTAGGGTGAGAGGGGCGGGATATACATACTGTCAATCAGTGGAGAGTGATGGACAGGGGGGTGACCCTGGTGACAGTACTATTATTACCATATTTCCCATATGCTATGTCTAGGGTGAGAGGGGCGGGATATACATACTGTCAATCAGTAGAGAGTGATGGAGAGGTGGGTGACCCTGGTGACGGTACTATTATTACCATATTTCCCATATGCTATGTCTAGGGTGAGAGGGGCGGGATATACATACTGTCAATCAGAAGAGAGTGATGGACAGGTGGGTGACCCTGGTGACGGTACTATTATTACCGTATTTCCCATATGCTATGTCTAGGGTGAGAGGGGCGGGATATACATACTGTCAATCAGTAGAGAGTGATGGAGAGGTGGGTGACCCTGGTGACGGTACTATTATTACCATATTTCCCATATGCTATGTCTAGGGTGAGAGGGGCGGGATATACATACTGTCAATCAGTAGAGAGTGATGGAGAGGTGGGTGACCCTGGTGACGGTACTATTATTACCGTATTTCCCATATGCTATGTCTAGGGTGAGAGGGGCGGGATATACATACTGTCAATCAGAAGAGAGTGATGGACAGGTGGGTGACCCTGGTGACGGTACTATTATTACCATATTTCCCATATGCTATGTCTAGGGTGAGAGGGGCGGGATATACATACTGTCAATCAGTAGAGAGTGATGGACAGGTGGGTGACCCTGGTGACGGTACTATTATTACAATATTTCCCATATGCTATGTCTAGGGTGAGAGGGGCGGGATATACATACTGTCAATCAGAAGAGAGTGATGGACAGGTGGGTGACCCTGGTGACGGTACTATTATTACCATATTTCCCATATGCTATGTCTAGGGTGAGAGGGGCGGGATATACATACTGTCAATCAGTAGAGAGTGATGGAGAGGTGGGTGACCCTGGTGACGGTACTATTATTACCATATTTCCCATATGCTATGTCTAGGGTGAGAGGGGCGGGATATACATACTGTCAATCAGTAGAGAGTGATGGAGAGGTGGGTGACCCTGGTGACGGTACTATTATTACCATATTTCCCATATGCTATGTCTAGGGTGAGAGGGGCGGGATATACATACTGTCAATCAGAAGAGAGTGATGGACAGGTGGGTGACCCTGGTGACGGTACTATTATTACCATATTTCCCATATGCTATGTCTAGGGTGAGAGGGGCGGGATATACATACTGTCAATCAGAAGAGAGTGATGGACAGGTGGGTGACCCTGGTGACGGTACTATTATTACCATATTTCCCATATGCTATGTCTAGGGTGAGAGGGGCGGGATATACATACTGTCAATCAGTAGAGAGTGATGGAGAGGTGGGTGACCCTGGTGACGGTACTATTATTACCATATTTCCCATATGCTATGTCTAGGGTGAGAGGGGCGGGATATACATACTGTCAATCAGAAGAGAGTGATGGACAGGTGGGTGACCCTGGTGACGGTACTATTATTACCATATTTCCCATATGCTATGTCTAGGGTGAGAGGGGCGGGATATACATACTGTCAATCAGTAGAGAGTGATGGAGAGGTGGGTGACCCTGGTGACGGTACTATTATTACCATATTTCCCATATGCTATGTCTAGGGTGAGAAGGGCGGGATATACATACTGTCAATCAGTAGAGAGTGATGGACAGGTGGGTGACCCTGGTGACAGTACTATTATTACCATATTTCCCATATGCTATGTCTAGGGTGAGAGGGGCGGGATATACATACTGTCAATCAGTGGAGAGTGATGGACAGGGGGGTGACCCTGGTGACAGTACTATTATTACCATATTTCCCATATGCTATGTCTAGGGTGAGAGGGGCGGGATATACATACTGTCAATCAGTAGAGAGTGATGGAGAGGTGGGTGACCCTGGTGACGGTACTATTATTACCATATTTCCCATATGCTATGTCTAGGGTGAGAGGGGCGGGATATACATACTGTCAATCAGAAGAGAGTGATGGACAGGTGGGTGACCCTGGTGACGGTACTATTATTACCATATTTCCCATATGCTATGTCTAGGGTGAGAGGGGCGGGATATACATACTGTCAATCAGTAGAGAGTGATGGAGAGGTGGGTGACCCTGGTGACGGTACTAATATTACCATATTTCCCATATGCTATGTCTAGGGTGAGAGGGGCGGGATATACATACTGTCAATCAGTAGAGAGTGATGGACAGGTGGGTGACCCTGGTGACGGTACTATTATTACCATATTTCCCATATGCTATGTCTAGGGTGAGAGGGGCGGGATATACATACTGTCAATCAGTAGAGAGTGATGGACAGGTGGGTGACCCTGGTGACGGTACTATTATTACCATATTTCCCATATGCTATGTCTAGGGTGAGAGGGGCGGGATATACATACTGTCAATCAGAAGAGAGTGATGGACAGGTGGGTGACCCTGGTGACGGTACTATTATTACCATATTTCCCATATGCTATGTCTAGGGTGAGAGGGGCGGGATATACATACTGTCAATCAGTAGAGAGTGATGGACAGGTGGGTGACCCTGGTGACGGTACTATTATTACCATATTTCCCATATGCTATGTCTAGGGTGAGAGGGGCGGGATATACATACTGTCAATCAGTAGAGAGTGATGGACAGGTGGGTGACCCTGGTGACGGTACTATTATTACCATATTTCCCATATGCTATGTCTAGGGTGAGAGGGGCGGGATATACATACTGTCAATCAGTAGAGAGTGATGGACAGGTGGGTGACCCTGGTGACGGTACTATTATTACCATATTTCCCATATGCTATGTCTAGGGTGGGAGGGGCGGGATATACATACTGTCAATCAGTGGAGAGTGATGGACAGGGGGGTGACCCTGGTGACAGTACTATTATTACCATATTTCCCATATGCTATGTCTAGGGTGAGAGGGGCGGGATATACATACTGTCAATCAGTAGAGAGTGATGGACAGGTGGGTGACCCTGGTGACGGTACTATTATTACCATATTTCCCATATGCTATGTCTAGGGTGAGAAGGGCGGGATATACATACTGTCAATCAGTAGAGAGTGATGGACAGGTGGGTGACCCTGGTGACAGTACTATTATTACCATATTTCCCATATGCTATGTCTAGGGTGAGAAGGGCGGGATATACATACTGTCAATCAGTAGAGAGTGATGGACAGGTGGGTGACCCTGGTGACAGTACTATTATTACCATATTTCCCATATGCTATGTCTAGGGTGAGAGGGGCGGGATATACATACTGTCAATCAGTAGAGAGTGATGGACAGGTGGGTGACCCTGGTGACAGTACTATTATTACCATATTTCCCATATGCTATGTCTAGGGTGAGAAGGGCGGGATATACATACTGTCAATCAGTGGAGAGTGATGGACAGGTGGGTGACCCTGGTGACAGTACTATTATTACCATATTTCCCATATGCTATGTCTAGGGTGAGAGGGGCGGGATATACATACTGTCAATCAGTAGAGAGTGATGGACAGGTGGGTGACCCTGGTGACGGTACTATTATTACCATATTTCCCATATGCTATGTCTAGGGTGAGAAGGGCGGGATATACATACTGTCAATCAGTAGAGAGTGATGGACAGGTGGGTGACCCTGGTGACAGTACTATTATTACCATATTTCCCATATGCTATGTCTAGGGTGAGAGGGGCGGGATATACATACTGTCAATCAGTGGAGAGTGATGGACAGGGGGGTGACCCTGGTGACAGTACTATTATTACCATATTTCCCATATGCTATGTCTAGGGTGAGAGGGGCGGGATATACATACTGTCAATCAGTAGAGAGTGATGGAGAGGTGGGTGACCCTGGTGACGGTACTATTATTACCATATTTCCCATATGCTATGTCTAGGGTGAGAGGGGCGGGATATACATACTGTCAATCAGAAGAGAGTGATGGACAGGTGGGTGACCCTGGTGACGGTACTATTATTACCATATTTCCCATATGCTATGTCTAGGGTGAGAGGGGCGGGATATACATACTGTCAATCAGTAGAGAGTGATGGAGAGGTGGGTGACCCTGGTGACGGTACTATTATTACCATATTTCCCATATGCTATGTCTAGGGTGGGAGGGGCGGGATATACATACTGTCAATCAGTAGAGAGTGATGGAGAGGTGGGTGACCCTGGTGACGGTACTATTATTACCATATTTCCCATATGCTATGTCTAGGGTGAGAGGGGCGGGATATACATACTGTCAATCAGTAGAGAGTGATGGACAGGTGGGTGACCCTGGTGACGGTACTATTATTACCATATTTCCCATATGCTATGTCTAGGGTGAGAGGGGCGGGATATACATACTGTCAATCAGTAGAGAGTGATGGACAGGTGGGTGACCCTGGTGACGGTACTATTATTACCATATTTCCCATATGCTATGTCTAGGGTGAGAGGGGCGGGATATACATACTGTCAATCAGTAGAGAGTGATGGAGAGGTGGGTGACCCTGGTGACGGTACTATTATTACCATATTTCCCATATGCTATGTCTAGGGTGGGAGGGGCGGGATATACATACTGTCAATCAGTAGAGAGTGATGGAGAGGTGGGTGACCCTGGTGACGGTACTATTATTACCATATTTCCCATATGCTATGTCTAGGGTGAGAGGGGCGGGATATACATACTGTCAATCAGTAGAGAGTGATGGACAGGTGGGTGACCCTGGTGACGGTACTATTATTACCATATTTCCCATATGCTATGACTAGGGTGAGAGGGGCGGGATATACATACTGTCAATCAGTAGAGAGTGATGGACAGGTGGGTGACCCTGGTGACGGTACTATTATTACCATATTTCCCATATGCTATGTCTAGGGTGAGAGGGGCGGGATATACATACTGTCAATCAGTAGAGAGTGATGGAGAGGTGGGTGACCCTGGTGACGGTACTATTATTACCATATTTCCCATATGCTATGTCTAGGGTGGGAGGGGCGGGATATACATACTGTCAATCAGTAGAGAGTGATGGAGAGGTGGGTGACCCTGGTGACGGTACTATTATTACCATATTTCCCATATGCTATGTCTAGGGTGAGAGGGGCGGGATATACATACTGTCAATCAGTAGAGAGTGATGGAGAGGTGGGTGACCCTGGTGACGGTACTATTATTACCATATTTCCCATATGCTATGTCTAGGGTGGGAGGGGCGGGATATACATACTGTCAATCAGTAGAGAGTGATGGACAGGTGGGTGACCCTGGTGACGGTACTATTATTACCATATTTCCCATATGCTATGTCTAGGGTGAGAGGGGCGGGATATACATACTGTCAATCAGTAGAGAGTGATGGACAGGTGGGTGACCCTGGTGACGGTACTATTATTACCATATTTCCCATATGCTATGTCTAGGGTGGGAGGGGCGGGATATACATACTGTCAATCAGTGGAGAGTGATGGACAGGGGGGTGACCCTGGTGACAGTACTATTATTACCATATTTCCCATATGCTATGTCTAGGGTGAGAGGGGCGGGATATACATACTGTCAATCAGTAGAGAGTGATGGACAGGTGGGTGACCCTGGTGACGGTACTATTATTACCATATTTCCCATATGCTATGTCTAGGGTGGGAGGGGCGGGATATACATACTGTCAATCAGTGGAGAGTGATGGACAGGGGGGTGACCCTGGTGACAGTACTATTATTACCATATTTCCCATATGCTATGTCTAGGGTGAGAGGGGCGGGATATACATACTGTCAATCAGTAGAGAGTGATGGACAGGTGGGTGACCCTGGTGACGGTACTATTATTACCATATTTCCCATATGCTATGTCTAGGGTGAGAGGGGCGGGATATACATACTGTCAATCAGTAGAGAGTGATGGACAGGTGGGTGACCCTGGTGACGGTACTATTATTACCATATTTCCCATATGTTATGTCTAGGGTGAGAGGGGCGGGATATACATACTGTCAATCAGTAGGGAGTGATGGACAGGTGGGTGACCCTGGTGACGGTACTATTATTACCATATTTCCCATATGCTATGTCTAGGGTGAGAGGGGCGGGATATACATACTGTCAATCAGTAGAGAGTGATGGACAGGTGGGTGACCCTGGTGACGGTACTATTATTTCCATATTTCCCATATGCTATGTCTAGGGTGGGAGGGGCGGGATATACATACTGTCAATCAGTAGAGAGTGATGGACAGGTGGGTGACCCTGGTGACGGTACTATTATTACCATATTTCCCATATGCTATGTCTAGGGTGAGAGGGGCGGGATATACATACTGTCAATCAGAAGAGAGTGATGGACAGGTGGGTGACCCTGGTGACGGTACTATTATTACCATATTTCCCATATGCTATGTCTAGGGTGAGAGGGGCGGGATATACATACTGTCAATCAGTAGAGAGTGATGGACAGGTGGGTGACCCTGGTGACGGTTCTATTATTACCATATTTCCCATATGCTATGTCTAGGGTGAGAGGGGCGGGATATACATACTGTCAATCAGTAGAGAGTGATGGACAGGTGGGTGACCCTGGTGACGGTACTATTATTACCATATTTCCCATATGCTATGTCTAGGGTGAGAGGGGCGGGATATACATACTGTCAATCAGTAGAGAGTGATGGACAGGTGGGTGACCCTGGTGACGGTACTATTATTACCATATTTCCCATATGCTATGTCTAGGGTGAGAGGGGCGGGATATACATACTGTCAATCAGTAGAGAGTAATGGACAGGTGGGTGACCCTGGTGACGGTTCTATTATTACCATATTTCCCATATGCTATGTCTAGGGTGAGAGGGGCGGGATATACATACTGTCAATCAGTAGAGAGTGATGGACAGGTGGGTGACCCTGGTGACGGTACTATTATTACCATATTTCCCATATGTTATGTCTAGGGTGAGAGGGGCGGGATATACATACTGTCAATCAGTAGGGAGTGATGGACAGGTGGGTGACCCTGGTGACGGTACTATTATTACCATATTTCCCATATGCTATGTCTAGGGTGAGAGGGGCGGGATATACATACTGTCAATCAGAAGAGAGTGATGGACAGGTGGGTGACCCTGGTGACGGTACTATTATTTCCATATTTCCCATATGCTATGTCTAGGGTGGGAGGGGCGGGATATACATACTGTCAATCAGTAGAGAGTGATGGACAGGTGGGTGACCCTGGTGACGGTACTATTATTACCATATTTCCCATATGCTATGTCTAGGGTGAGAGGGGCGGGATATACATACTGTCAATCAGAAGAGAGTGATGGACAGGTGGGTGACCCTGGTGACGGTACTATTATTACCATATTTCCCATATGCTATGTCTAGGGTGAGAGGGGCGGGATATACATACTGTCAATCAGAAGAGAGTGATGGACAGGTGGGTGACCCTGGTGACGGTACTATTATTACCATATTTCCCATATGCTATGTCTAGGGTGAGAGGGGCGGGATATACATACTGTCAATCAGTAGAGAGTGATGGACAGGTGGGTGACCCTGGTGACGGTACTATTATTACCATATTTCCCATATGCTATGTCTAGGGTGAGAGGGGCGGGATATACATACTGTCAATCAGTAGAGAGTGATGGACAGGTGGGTGACCCTGGTGACGGTACTATTATTACCATATTTCCCATATGCTATGTCTAGGGTGAGAGGGGCGGGATATACATACTGTCAATCAGAAGAGAGTGATGGACAGGTGGGTGACCCTGGTGACGGTACTATTATTACCATATTTCCCATATGCTATGTCTAGGGTGAGAGGGGCGGGATATACATACTGTCAATCAGTAGAGAGTGATGGACAGGTGGGTGACCCTGGTGACGGTACTATTATTACCATATTTCCCATATGCTATGTCTAGGGTGAGAAGGGCGGGATATACATACTGTCAATCAGTAGAGAGTGATGGACAGGTGGGTGACCCTGGTGACGGTACTATTATTACCATATTTCCCATATGTTATGTCTAGGGTGAGAGGGGCGGGATATACATACTGTCAATCAGTAGGGAGTGATGGACAGGTGGGTGACCCTGGTGACGGTACTATTATTACCATATTTCCCATATGCTATGTCTAGGGTGAGAGGGGCGGGATATACATACTGTCAATCAGAAGAGAGTGATGGACAGGTGGGTGACCCTGGTGACGGTACTATTATTACCATATTTCCCATATGCTATGTCTAGGGTGAGAGGGGCGGGATATACATACTGTCAATCAGTAGGGAGTGATGGACAGGTGGGTGACCCTGGTGACGGTACTATTATTACAATATTTCCCATATGCTATGTCTAGGGTGAGAGGGGCGGGATATACATACTGTCAATCAGAAGAGAGTGATGGACAGGTGGGTGACCCTGGTGACGGTACTATTATTACCATATTTCCCATATGCTATGTCTAGGGTGAGAGGGGCGGGATATACATACTGTCAATCAGTAGAGAGTGATGGACAGGTGGGTGACCCTGGTGACGGTTCTATTATTACCATATTTCCCATATGCTATGTCTAGGGTGAGAGGGGCGGGATATACATACTGTCAATCAGAAGAGAGTGATGGACAGGTGGGTGACCCTGGTGACGGTACTATTATTACCATATTTCCCATATGCTATGTCTAGGGTGAGAGGGGCGGGATATACATACTGTCAATCAGTAGAGAGTGATGGACAGGTGGGTGACCCTGGTGACGGTACTATTATTACCATATTTCCCATATGCTATGTCTAGGGTGAGAGGGGCGGGATATACATACTGTCAATCAGAAGAGAGTGATGGACAGGTGGGTGACCCTGGTGACGGTACTATTATTACCATATTTCCCATATGCTATGTCTAGGGTGAGAGGGGCGGGATATACATACTGTCAATCAGAAGAGAGTGATGGACAGGTGGGTGACCCTGGTGACGGTACTATTATTACCATATTTCCCATATGCTATGTCTAGGGTGAGAGGGGCGGGATATACATACTGTCAATCAGTAGAGAGTGATGGACAGGTGGGTGACCCTGGTGACGGTACTATTATTACCATATTTCCCATATGCTATGTCTAGGGTGAGGGGGGCGGGATATGCATACTGTCAATCAGTAGAGAGTGATGGACAGGTGGGTGACCCTGGTGACGGTACTATTATTACCATATTTCCCATATGTTATGTCTAGGGTGAGGGGGGCGGGATATACATACTGTCAATCAGTAGAGAGTGATGGACAGGTGGGTGACCCTGGTGACGGTACTATTATTACCATATTTCCCATATGCTATGTCTAGGGTGAGGGGGGCGGGATATACATACTGTCAATCAGTAGAGAGTGATGGACAGGTGGGTGACCCTGGTGACGGTACTATTATTACCATATTTCCCATATGCTATGTCTAGGGTGGGAGGGGCGGGATATACATACTGTCAATCAGTAGAGAGTGATGGACAGGTGGGTGACCCTGGTGACGGTACTATTATTACCATATTTCCCATATGCTATGTCTAGGGTGAGAGGGGCGGGATATACATACTGTCAATCAGTAGAGAGTGATGGACAGGTGGGTGACCCCGGTGACCCCGCTTCCTCCCCTGCAGTGCTGTGCGGTGGCCTTCATTGAGAAGCTGGACGCCCAGTCGCTCAACCTGAGCCAGGAGGAGTTTGACCGCTACATGTCCGGCCAGTCCGGCCCCTCCTCGTCGACGTCGTCGTCGTCCTTGCTGCCGCGTGGCCGGGAGTCCTCCTGCCCGGAGGGGAGCGCCCTGGCCCTGGTGCGGCACAACCTGGAGGCGGTGGGTCAGCTGAGTCGGCGGCAGGAGCGAGTGGAGCGCGAGGCCCGGCGCCTGGAGAGGGACCTCATCGAGTGGACGGAGGGGCTCGGGCGGGAGGTGCGAGGCCTGGTCCAGCGCTGCCCCCTGCGCCTCCACCCCGGGACCCCCGCCTCCGGCACCCCCGCCGCCCCCGCGGTCGCCATCGACTCCGACAACCTCGAGGACCCCCGCCTCCCGCCCCCCCTCCAGCCCCAGGTCTACGCCGGGTGAGGGGCCCCCGAGGTCATCTAGACCCTCCTCCCTTGACCGCCCCCCCCAAGACCCTTAGAAATAAAGTTGCCCTATGGCTACGTTCACAGATTAATTATCGTTATCCCAGGCGAGTGAAGACTGTTTACAATGATGGGCAAGCTTTTGCACTTGGTGTGTCAAAATTCACCAAAATTTAGGTTTTAGCATGACTTGGGTGGTGTGTCACTTCGAGAAAATAAAATTAAAAAAAAATCACAATATGTATATATATATATATTTTGCAATCCTAAATGGTCAAAAACGGCCAAAAATCAGCAGAGTAGCAAAAAATGTGGATCTCTTTGAACACGAACTTCTCATTGGTCATTATGTCTTTTATGGCCCCAATAAACTGGGTGTGTCAAAATTCACCAAAATTTAGGTTTTAGCATGACGTGGGTGGTGTGTCACTTCGAGAAAATAAAATTTAAAAAAATCACAATATGTATATATATATGTATTGCAATCCTAAATGGTCAAAAACGGCCAAAAATCAGCAGAGTATCAAAAATGTGAATCTCTTTGAACACGAACTTCTCATTGGTCAGAATGTCCTTTATGGCCCCAATAAACTGGACCATGAGGTTGGAACCAAATAATAATAATAATAATAATTTCACAATATATATATATATATATATATAGAGAGAGAGAGAGAGAGAGAGAGAGAGAGCAATCCTAAATGGTCAAAAACGGCCAAAAATCAGCAGAGTAGCAAAAATGTGAATCTCTTTGAACATGAACTTCTCATTGGTCATTATGTCTTTTATGGCCCCAATAAACTGGACCATGAGGTTGGAACCAAATAATAATAATAATAATTTCACAATATATATATATATATAGTTGAAATAACAAATAAATGTATAATTGTAAAATATAACTGTATTTAATAAATCAAAAAGTATTTACTACCCTTATTTCCATGTACAACCATCTATGGTATCTCGTGCAGTTTCCACGCTGATTTCTCTCTATTCTAGTTTCAATGTAGTCCTGAATAATGTAATAATAATATAATAGTAATAATATAATAATATACTACAATAATAGAATTATATATATATACCTTGTGCAGTTTCCACGCTGATTTCTCTCTATTCTAGTTTCAATGTAGTCCTGAATAATGTAATAATAATATAATAGTAATAATATAATAATATACTACAATAATAGAATTATATATATATACCTTGTGCAGTTTCCACGCTGATTTCTCTCTATTCTAGTTTCAATGTAGTCCTGAATAATATAATAATAATATAATAGTAATAATATAATAATATACTACAATAATAATAGAATGATAATTCCCATTTACTACCATTAATTCCATGTACAACAATCTATGGTACCTTGTGCAGTTTCCACGCTGATTTCTCTCTATTCTAGTTTCAATGTAGTCATGAATAATGAATAATATAATAGTAATAATATAATAATATACTACAATAATAATAGAATGATAATTCCCATTTACTACCATTAATTCCATGTACAACAATCTATGGTACCTTGTGCAGTTTCCACGCTGATTTCTCTCTATTCCAGTTTCAATGTAGTCATGAATAATGAATAATATAATAGTAATAATATAATAATATACTACAATAATAATAGAATGATATATATATATATATATATATATATATATATATATATATATAATAATAATATAATTATTATATATATAATTATATATATATAATATAATAATAATAATATAATTATAATAATAATATAATTATTATATATATAATTATATATATATATATATAATATATATAAATATATATATATATATATATATATATATAAAAATGTACCTCGTGCAGTTTCCATGCTGATTTCTCTCTATTCTAGTTTCAATGTAGTCATGAATAATGAATAATGTAATAATAATATAATACAGTAGAGTCTCACTTATCCAACACTCGCTTATCTAATGTTCTGGATTATTCAACGCATTTTTGTAGTCAATGTTTTCAATATATCATGATATTTTGGTGCTAAATTCGTAAATGCAGCAATTACTACATAGCATTATTTTGTATTGAACTACTTTTTCGGTCCAATTTGTTGTCTAACATGATGTTTTGGTGCTTCATTTGTAAAATCATAACCTCATTTGATGTTTAATAGGCTTTTTCTTGATCAGTCCTTATAATCCAAGATATTCGCTTATCCAACATTCTGCCGGCCCGTTCATGTTGGATAAGTGAGACTCTACTGTAGTAATAATATAATAATATACTACAATAATAATAGAATGATATAATATATATATTATATATGTAATGTGCCTAATTCCCATGGTACCTCATGCAGTTTCCACGCTGATTTCTCTCTATTGTAGTTTCAATATAATCATGAATAATTAATAACATAATAATAATAATAGTAATAATATAATAATATACAGTACTACAATAATATATATATATATACACACACACACACACACACACACACACACACACACACGGACTGATGGACGGATGGGCGGAGGACGAAGAAGAAAAGCGAGGGAAGGAAGAATGTGCTCACGGCCCGAATCCCCGGGTTTTGCGGCAAGTTTTCCGCCCTGCCTGGTGATTACATCCCGGTAGCATTCTCTCCTGACGTTTCGCCCAGGCATCCTCAGAGGTTGTGAAGTCTGTCGTGTTGTGTCAAAGGCATTCCTGGCCGGAATGCCCGAGTTTGGCGGCGAGTTTTCCGCCCTGCCTGGCTAATAAATACGTCCCGGTAGCATTCTCTCCTGACGTTTCACCCGCATCTACAGCAGGCACGCTCAGAGGTTGTGAGGTCTGTCGTGTTGTGTCAAAGGCTTCCTGGGTTTTGCGGTGAGTTTTCCGCCCTGCCTGGCTAATAATGTGTCCCGGTAGCATTCTCTCCTGACGTTTCGCCCACATCCACAGCAGACACCCTCAGGAGCTTGTCGTGTTGTGTCAAAGGCTTTCCTGGCCAGAATTCCCAGGTTTGGAATGAGTCGTCTTCCCTGTATGGCTAATAATACGTCCCGGCAGCATTCTCTCCTGACGTTTCACCCACATCTTCAGCAGGCACGCTCAGAGGTTATGAGGTCTGTCATGTTGTGTCAAAGGCATTCCTGGCCCGAATGCCTGAATTTTGCGGTGAGTTTTCCGCCCTGCCTGGCTAATAAAACGTCCCGGTAGCATTCTCTCCTGACGTTTCACCCACATCTACAGCAGGCACCCTCAGGAGCTTGTCGTGTTGTGTCAAAGGCTTTCCTGGCCAGAATCCCTGAATTTTGCAGAGTTTTCCGCCCTGCCTGGCTAATAATACGTCCCAGTAGCATTCTCTCCTGACGTTTCTCCTGCATCCTCAGAGGCCTGTTAGAAACTCGCCGCAAACACAGTGATTCTGCCCGTGGGAGCCTTCCTCCAACAACACTCACAGCGACCCAATAATAATAGTATTTGCCATTTCTGCAGCAGCATCACACTGCTGGCTATAATACATTATTATTATTATTATTATTATTATTATTATTATTATTATTATGCTGGCAATAATACCATAATGATAATATTAATAATAATAATAATAGCAGCAGCATTGGCCTTTTTGGCTGCAGCATCACACAGCTGGCTTCATCAACATCATTATATTATTATTATTGTTTTTGTTTAAATCCTTGTTGAAGGGATTTATTTTATTTTACTTTTTTGTTGTTTGCTGTGTCATAAAATAACAATAATAATAATAATAATAATAATAATAATAATAATAATAATAATAATAAAAATAAAAATAATATGCTGGCAATAATACCATAATGATGATTATAATAATAATAATAATAATAATAATAATAGCAGCAGCAGCATTGGCCTTTTTGGCTGCAGCATCACACAGCTGGCTTCATCAACATCATTATATTATTATTATTATTATTGTTTAAATCCCTGTTAAAGGGATTTATTTTATTTTTTATTGTTTGCTGTGTCATAATAAAATAATAATATTAATAATAATAATAATAATAGCAGCAGCATTGGCCTTTTTGGCTGCAGCATCACACAGCTGGCTTCATCAACATCATTATATTATTATTAATGTTTTTGTTTAAATCCCTGTTAAAGGGATTTATTTTATTTATTTACGTTATTGTTTGCTGTGTCATAATAAAATAATAATAATAATAATAATAATAAATTATATTTTTTATTGTTTGCTGTGTCATAATAAAATAATAATAATAATGATAATAATGATAATAATGATAATAATAATAATAATAATAATAATAATAATAATAATAATAATAATAATAATGATGTGGCCTTTGGGGTCCAAATGGGACCCAATCCCTCCTCTTATTGCAATGCTCCTAATGGACACCAGAGGGCGCTGTGCCATTCCTAATAATGTATATATTTTTTCCTGGAAGGAATTAATTTATTATTATTATTATTGATATTATTATTATTATTATTATTACTGTTGTTCTTGTTGTTATTGAGCCCCCGATGGCGCAGTGTGTTAAAGCGCTGAGCTGCTGAACTTGCGGTCCGAAAGGTCGCAGGTTCGAATCCAGAGTGAGCACCCACCCTAGCAGTTGGAAAACATGCAAAGGCGAGTAGAGCAATAGGTACCACTCTAGGTAACATTAGTGCTCCACCTGAGATGACTGGATAGAGAGATAGATAGATATGACAGCCAGGTGGACATATATGCAATATAGGTGGCTGGAGAGATAAATACACAAAGGGTTGGTCTGGATGGCCTTTGGGGTCCCTTCTAGGATAGATAGACAGACATAGATGCTATACAAATGGATAGATAGATAAGATAGATATAGACTTATACATATAGATGGCTGGATAGATAGATAGACAGACATATATGTTATATAGATGGCTGGATATATGTGTGTGTGTGTGTGTGTTATATAGATGACTGAATAGATAGAGATATATACATACCGGCATATACTATATTGATGGATTGATGGATGGATGGATGGATGGATGGATAGACAGACAGGCACATAGGGTGGGTCTGGATGGCCTTTGGGGTCTCTCCTATGATAGATAGACATAGATGCAATATACTTAGATGGATGGATGGATATATATATATATATATATATACACACACACATATATATATATGGCTGGATGGCTGGATATAGATATGATATATATATGTATGTATATATATACACACACACACATATATATGGCTGCATAAATAGATGGATGGCTGGATACATATAGATATATATACACACACACACACACACACATAAATATGGCTGGATAGATGGATAGATATAGATATGATATATATACACACACACACATATATATGGCTGCATAAATAGATGGATGGATGGATAGATATAGATATATATACACACAGACACATATATATGGCTGGATAGATGGATGGATACATATAGATATATATACACACACACACAGACACATATATATGGCTGGATAGATATAGATATATATACACACACACACAGACACATATATATGGCTGGCTGGATGGATGGATGGATACATATAGATATATATACACACACACACAGACACATATATATGGCTGGATAGATGGATGGATGGATACATATAGATATATACACACACACACAGACACATATATATGGCTGGATAGATATAGATATATATACACACACACACAGACACATATATATGGCTGGCTGGATGGATGGATGGATACATATAGATATATATACACACACACACAGACACATATATATGGCTGGATAGATGGATGGATACATATAGATATATACACACACACACAGACACATATATATGGCTGGATACATATAGATATATATACACACACACACAGA
>NW_026943818.1:29882710-29884885 GCF_035594765.1 Anolis carolinensis
GAGTGCGAGTGGGAGTGCGAGTGGGAGTGTGAGTGGGGCCTCTGAGCATGGGCAGAGTGCAGGGGGGGGGAATGGCCCCCAGGGATGGGAGGGCGGGGGTCTTGTCTGCATGGCAATTTCCTAATAATAATAATAATAATACAACCTATCTAATAATGATGATGATAATAATAAACTTCCTAATAATAATAATAATAATAATACAACCTATCTAATAATAATGATGATAATAATAAACTTCCTAATAATAATAATAATAATAATAATAATACAACCTATCTAATAATAATGATGATAATAATAAACTTCCTAATAATAATAATAATAATAATAATAATAATACAACCTATCTAATAATAATGATGATAATAATAAACTTCCTAATAATAATAATAATAATACAACCTATCTAATAATAATGATGATAATAATAAACTTCCTAATAATAATAATAATAATAATAATACAACCTATCTAATAATAATGATGATAATAATAAACTTCCTAATAATAATAATAATAATAATACAACCTATTCTATTATTATTATTAGAATAGGTTGTATTATTATTAGGAAGTTTATTATTATTAGAATAGGTTGTATTATTATTATTATCATTAGGAAGTTTATTATTATTATTATTATTAGAATAGGTTGTATTATTATTAGGAGGCTTATTATTATTAGAATAGGTTGCATTATTATTATTAGGAGGCTTATTATTATTATTAGAATAGGTTGCATTATTATTATTAGGAAGTTTATTATTATTAGAATAGGTTGTATTATTATCATTATTATTAGGAAGTTTATTATTATTATTATTAGAATAGGTTGTATTATTATTATCATTATTAGGAAGTTTATTATTATTATTAGAATACGTTGTATTATTATTATTAGGCAGTTTATTATTATTCGAATACGGTGTATTATTATTATTAGGAAGTTTATTATTATTATTAGAATAGGCTGTATTATTCTCATTATTAGGAAGTTTATTATTATTATTAAAATAGGTTGTATTATCATTATTAGGAAGTTTATTATTATTATTAAAATAGGTTGTATTATCATTATTAGGAAGTTTATTATTATTATTATTAGATAGGTTGTATTATTATTATTATTATTAGATAGGTTGTATTATTATTATTACTATTAGGAAGTTTATTATTATTATTATTATGAAGTTTATTATTATTATTTTTAGACTAGGTTGTATTATTATTATTATTAGGAAGATTATTATTATTATTATTATGAAGTTTATTATTATTATTCTTCTTAGAATAGGCTGCATTATTATCATGATTATGTTTATTCGTACCCTGCTTTCTCCCTCCATGAGGAGACCCAAAGCGACTTGCACGAAAGCCACACGTCCTCTGAGCATGTACAGAGCAGAATAACATCCAAATAACGGAGGAAGGGTTGGGTTTCGGAGTCTTGGAGCCACAGGTTGCCTGAGCATGTGCAGAGTGCAGTGGAAGGTTGGCAATAAAACCGCCAACTCCTCCTCCTCCTCCTCCTTTGGCGCAGAGAAGACGTAAATAAATCCGCCCGTCCGTCCGTCCATCCGTCCTTGCAGAATCGGAATAAACCTGCACAAAAGCAGAGGAAACCCCGGCCTTCTAAGCTGCACTCTGCACATGCTCAGGAACCGCATGCCTTGACAGTGAAAAGAGGCCTTCACTTGAAGTCAAGGATGGTTCATTCGCTGATTTGTATAATATACGGGCAAAGCGTTGCTGTGGCTGATGGGAATCCTTGGTTGGAATAGCAGGGAATAGCCTTGCAGCCTCAAAGCCTGGCTGTTTCCTGGAGTAGCTGGAGCTGTTTGTTGTATGAACGTAGAGGCATGGATGAGGGGTTGTGCTGCCACGTTTAGTGTTTCTGGGCTGTGTAGTTTTGTTGTTTTGTCCTAGGCCGAAACGCCACTACCCTTTTATATATATATACTTATATTATATTATATTATATTATATTATATTATATTATATTATATTATATTATATATATTATACATACACACACACACACACAGATAGGGTCGTCCTTTATTCCTTCTCTCCTTCCTTCCTTCCTTCCTTCCTTCCTTCCTTCCTTCCTTCCTTCCTTCCTTCCTTCCTTCCTTCCTTCCCTCCCTCCTTCTATTCTTCCTTTATTTCTTC